>NW_008582189.1:0-40331 GCF_000691845.1 Merops nubicus
ACCCGCTCTTGGCTCACCTGGTTCTGCGAAACTCTTGATCCGGAGAACCTGCCGGTGCCCGGCACGGTGTTTGTGTTGCTCCTGATGTGAGGAGTCGATCCTGGGGGAAAAAAGAAGTGTCTTGCTTAAGAAAAACCTGTTGGTTTTCATCTGCTTAAACAAGTATGTACTTTTAATCGGGGTGTCTCACGTGGTTTTCGTCATACTTTATTTTTAAAAGTCAGATGGTACAGTGCACTCTTACATATATATATTTTTAAAAACTAAAGCATATCCTAAAGTTGTTCTTGTAAATCAGTGAAAACGCTTTTCCAAGAAAATAGAGGATTTCTCTAAAGATAATGGTAACACACATATTTTAAACGGTCAGACCTAGGTACAGCTGGCAAGTTAGGATCTCTGCCCACGAGGGTTGTTAAAATTGTTTGTCCTTACTGGAAATATAAATGCTTAAGTGTCAGCAAAAGGGTTTTGCACGATGCATTTTCTGTGGGACATCTTATACATTTCAGCATTAGGGGAAAGGTGGCAGAAGCTTTGGATAATTTTTAAATAGACCATTTCTAGATACGTGAAATTGTAAGGAGATTTCAAACGGTATTGATAACACAGAGTAACCATGTATTGTCAGTTCTTCAAATGTATTTCTACTGTTGCTTTTGCGGAGTTATCTATTGTGAAAATGTATTTGCCAACATTGCTGTAGCTATGTTTCCAGGATAGCATAGTAGATTCACTGAGAATTGTATTTTTTGTCTAGAGAAGCAGATTTGGTAATGACTAGCAATTAGAAGAATAATATTTTCTAAATAGCTTTCAGTTGAAATATTTACTGTCAGATTATCAGACTTTAGAAACCCAGTTTCTTATGCTAATTTGCGTGACTCATTTACTACAGAGTAGCCTTGGTGTTGGAGTGTATTTTAAATGTATAAAAAATAAATGATACTGACTATTAGCAGATTGTACGCAAGATTTGCCTACTTAGAGGAAACAGGAAGATGAGCTCTACTGATTTCTAATTTTCATCTTGTATACTGCAGTGTGTAGATGACTTGTGAGGTGGTGCTGATCAGGCTATGCTCATATGCTTTGTTGCATGTGCCACTCTTAAAGCCTTCCTCTAAGAATAATAGCAGATAAAGCCTGGAGGGGCTGTGACCACTTCTCAGTCAGTTAATTAAGTGTACTCAAGACTCTTTTCTGGTCCTGAAGCCAGCTGGCACAGATTAGCCCTTGTCAATGCTGCTAAACTCTCCCACTTTCCAGAATGGGATAGCCAAATACAGATTACTGATTGGGACTGGCTTCTGGCCTGTGTTCAGTCCAAAATCATGCCCCGGGGTCGTTTGGGAGAGCTGTAGCTGGCCCTGGTGAGGAGGACGCTGCACTGGGCTGCAGCCGTTCAGTGGTCTGCGTGACCAAGCGAGTTCTGCTTCCCGGGGATGCTTCCTGGCATTGCTTGATTACTAGTGTGGACATAGTCTGTCAGAAACACTGGAAGTACCTTCTCTTAACTCTGTGCTCCATCGTAGTGATCTAATTTCCCTCCATTGAGGATCTCTGGCACTATAAAATCCTGCTTTTCTTAGTCAGCTGCTTAGAACTGTCAGAGTTGCTTTCTTCTCCACTCATGCAGGTGGATGAAGAGGGGGTAGATGAATGCTCAGTGGCTTTCCTGTTGCCATAAGGAGATAGTAAGCAGGACCAGGGAAAGGCTCACAGGGCTCGATCTGCTTGTCTGGGAATGTACTCCCAGGGCAGCATGTGTCCATAAGCAGTCCTGATGTCTGGGTGTGAACATCTCTGTGGCCTGTGTTCTCCTGCTGCTTTATAAATTATTTGTTGGCAAGTATCACCTTTGCAGAGGAAGTTTTGGGTTGTGGGGTGGTTTCTCTTTGTTTTGGTTTTTTTTTTTTTTTTTTTTTTAAATGCACTGAAGATTATTTACTTGGAGATGTCTGGAGAGATTACTTGCTTGTTAAATTCATTAGACTAGATTTTTAAAATCATGGTGGTCTCTTGCCTTGCTTGCTGTCTGTTTAGTTATTGAAATTATGAAGGCTTTGGCCTGCATACTTGTGGTGAGTTAACCCTGGCTGAGCATCAGGTTGCCATCAAGCCACTCTATCACTCTCCACCTTTCCTCTGCCTCCTCTACAGAGCAAAAAAGGGAAAGGAAGATAGGATGAAGACAAAACCCTTGTGGGTAAAAAAAGGGCAGTTTAATTAGAAAGCAGAAGCAAGTAATGCTGCGCATGGAAGCGAAGAGAAAAATCCAAAGACTTACTCTCTGCTTCCCATCAGCAGGCGATGTCTGGCCCCTTCCTGGGAAGCAGGGCTCCAAAACGTGTAGCAGTTCCTCCAGAGGACCAAGGAGTAGCCCCCCCCCCCTCCTTTGTCCCAGCTTTATAGCTGAGCTGATGCCATATGGTATGGAATATCCCTTTGGTCAGTTCGGGTCACTGTCTTGGTTATGTTCCCCCCAAGCTCCTGACCCCCCATCCCATTGTGGGGGGGATGTTAGAAAGAGCCTGGGTGCTGTGCGAGCACTGCTCAGTGGCAGTCACAACGTGGGTGTCATCAGCGCCCGTCTAACTCCCAGCACAAAAGCCCTGCACCAGGAGGGCTGCAATGGGGAAAATCAGCTCAGACAGACCCAATACAGTACTTTTTAACACTTCTGTAAGCTGGTATTTTGGTTCACATTTTTGCAGTATCTCACTGTTTGGTTCAATAATGAAATGGTATGTGTCCATTGTGTTTTACACTGTACTTGCTTTTTTGGTATTCATGTGTGTAGTTAATCTCATATTATGTCTCTTAAAGAGATTTCAAAGCAATTCTAAAGGATGTCAGACTTAGTTGTTACAAATGAGGAAAGTGAGGCAAGAGGAAGTGCAACTGTCTAAGGAATCTTGGTTGTAGAATCCAGAAGTAGAATCAGATTGAAAACTCATCTGTCAGGTCACGCTGCCTCTCATTGACATATAAAATACTTCAATAAACTGGTGTATTTTTTTGTCTGTATGTGCTGACAGCCATTAGTTTGTTAACCTAGCTAGTAGTGTGGTTTGAACTTCAGTAGGGAAATTGTTTAGTCACCTTATTTCTAGTTTAGGATAATGCTGAGGTACTTTCCTAAACCTTATGCATGGGATAGGACTTGGTAAAGGCTTTAAAGTACTTTCCAGAACAGACAGCTTGTTTCAGTGAAAATCCAGTTGATTTGAATGAAACCTCATAAAAACAAATCTTAACATGGAAACATTTCAACATGTACTTCAGGAGGAGGGTGAGGTGTCCTCCTCCTCTGTGTGAAAGCACTGACGCAGTAAGATCTGTACACTTAGGCACATGTTGAAGTTTCTGAGGAGTCCCACTGGTTTGAATGGCACTTGGAGAAATCTCTTGTGCAATTGTAACCTCATTTGCCTCCATCTAGATGTATATTATACACAAGCTGTGTTTAAAAGAATATTATTAAGACCACATAGGCACAGAAGTATCTGGAAATTTAGAGCTTTGAAGTGGTGATGATGCAGCCTTTGGGACCTGTGCTTTGTACTATCTAGGATCTGCTTTTTGTTAGAGCACTTAGGATCTCAAATTGGACAATCAAAATTAGTGTATGGTTATGATTTTTGTTGGATTTTCTCCTTGGGGTTATTAAAGCAAGGTTTAAAATACTCATTAAATATGACATGGTGACACAATCATGGAAAAAACAAGGTTTTGAACAGTCATGTTGGTGAGCATTTGGCCTTCTAAAGGAAGCTGGGTTCTGTGTGGGTAAGTAGCATTTAGTCATATAGTTAAAGCCCTCATCACAGTGTTTAATTAAAGTTCCATAACTCTTATTTCTCAAGTCTTCAGAGATTCAAACCGTAATAGCATTTAGTTTTTGAGTGCATAATTTCTCCCCCCCGCCCCTGCTTTTTTTTTTTCTTTTTAAATATCCCTGAAGCAAATGGAAGCAAAAGGAGTATTTGTTTCTGAGGTACCTTTGATCAGTTCTTATGCCCTTAGCAGAGTTAGAACCTCTAAATGCCAGTTCAGGCTGAAGTGTTTGGGCTGTAGCAGTAGGCTGTGATACATACGTGGCTTGACAGTGAAGAGAAACAACCTGCTTTGTGCATGGGTTATGAAATGACCCACGTTACCTCGCAGATTTTATGTAATGTAGTGTTGCTGGCTTGAGGAAGCTGGTGAAATGCTGGGGCATAATTTCCATTCTGTTGTCCACAGAGCAGCGCTGTCTGGTGACTCTCCTGTTGTTTTCCCTGCAATATTTTACTCTTACTGACCTGTTTCTTCTGGGCCATCTTGTTACTCAGCTGCTTCCTGCATTTTTCTGCCAGATCCTTCTCTGGTTGATTTCATATACAGTTTCTGGTTGCTAGCCACTTTAGTTGGCCAGTTAGAGTATTTTATCCTCATCTAGTTTTCAGCCCCCTAGTTGCATGGGTCAGGTCAGCTGGCGAAGCAGATCAGGTCAAGAAAGCAAAGGGGGAAACAGACTTTGAGATCCAGTCCTCAGATGTAGCAGGCTATGGTGAAGGAATAATTGCTGTTATAGCCTAAGTGACTGCGGCTGAAGCATAAAACTGCAGAGTAATTACGCTTGGAAGAGGCCTCAGGAGGTCAGAAGGGCTACCACTCTGCTCAGCTCTGAGCCATATTGAAAGTTAGATGGGGTTACTCGGGTTCGTGTCCACCTGAGTCTTGAATATGCCCAAGGATGAAGATTCTGCCACCTCTGTGAGTAAACTCTTCCAGTATTTGACCACTGTTACCATGAATTTTTTTTTTTGTAAGGCCTAATTGAAGTTATCCATACTGTAGCTTCTGTGTGTTGTCCCTCATCCTTTGCTGTGAACCTCAAATCAGTTGAATTATGGTTTTCTTTTTTCTTTTTTTTTCTGGGCAAAATTTTAATCTTTTGCTAGCCTTATGTTTTGAAACAGATGGGATATTTGAAATTTCTCCTTTCTTTCTCCCACATGATCATGCATTGTATTTTTCGTTATGTGCAGTGAATGGATGCTGGTGGTTTAAGAGGTAAATCGAAGTCTTCAGTCTGAGCTTCTGAAAGGTAGCTATTTTGTCCTGTGATTTTTTAATTTATTTTTTTTTTCAACCTCATTAGGTGCATGGACCCCTGCATAGAATATTTAAACCCACTGTCCATAGGGATCCTTTCAGGCATCTGTTAGAAATAATCTGTAGATAGCTATGGTGACACTGTCTCAGCTAGCCTTCCAGGCACTTGTACGGACAATGCAGAAAAGTAAAAATTCACCTATGGCTGAATTACCTGCTCAGTGTCTCTCTACTTTGTATGATGAGAGTCTCAATGGCTATTTTAGCTTTGCTAGCCAGCTTTTAGGACAGGCACATTTAGGCAAGGTTAATCCTTAGTGAGCACCTTGGAAGTCCTTTGTTTTCTTGTGGTATGGGGTCACATTGCATTATTTACACCCCATCCGGAATGCTTAATTATTAACTTCATGTGTGTTTCTTCTGTGATTGTGTTCATCCTTATAATATCTCAGTTCTTCAGGAACATTGAATAATTTTCATTGCCTCACTATCCTGTGCAAGCTATCCTCTCATTTTAAAAAACAGGAAAAGGGAAAAAAAATGGTAGAAAACAAGTTCACAAACAAGAGGTGTTTAATTTGGGTTGCTTTGAGCACAACAGGGAAACAGCGAAGCAGGAGAAAAACCATGTAGTTTTAATGCAAATTGTGAAATATTCTATCTTTCTAAAGCTGTCTTAGAACTTCAAAACCTGATACTACTTAAAAGTAGTTATTGCTATAAGTTTTCTGCATCAGTAGTGTATTTCACAAAATTATCCCTTTCAAAGAACTGTACAAGGTTCATTGTGTATGATAGAAAAGAGAATATGATGTTTTGTGAAAAACAGACAACTTTTTTTGTTAAAGAGTTGAAAAGTAATTTGAAATGTATGAGATGTTGATTAAATTCTTATCTTCAGTAGGTAATAGTCCAACAAGCCTTTTATTATTTGATCATTTTGATATAGACTCGTCTGTCAGTTGTCAATTCTGAGTTTTCTCTAGACATTTTTCTAGAGTCTTAAATGATATTTGTGGATGTGTTTAGAAATACCTGCACGTAATATGTTAATGATGTTTTGATTCTTGTATCACCAACTATATGTGTATATGCATTTGTATGTATAAACTCCAAAGTGCAGATGATTTCAGATTGTATTTGTGTCCAAATTTCTTGTGTTTCATCTCGCTACCAGAATGATTTTAAGAAACAACATAAAAAAAAATCTCCAAACTGAAATCCAAACTTCCCATGTTTAGCCAAAGACATGCCGTGAAACATTGAAGGAATATGTGTGTAATGCTTGCACTGCCATTCTCTCAGAAATGAACATGTGCACAATGGTACCTTAGCGCTTTGCATGCTTGTATTGAGTACTCCGCAAAAATTTGTGTGGCCTGGAGACGAGCTACTGGTTTATTTTGGGGGCAAAATCAACTGGGTAGCAGTGAGGCCTCCCACGTCTTGCCTTATTTCTGATTCCAAGAGTTCTTGAGCTGGTAGAGCTGAGAAGTTAATTCTGTCCTTCACACCGCTGAATTCATTCATCATGCCTGCTCAGGCTCCAAATCTGTCATTTATGATAAGGAGGTGACATTTGAAAGAAATTTGGCAATATTTAATACTGACTCATAAAGGCATGTTCAGAGTATTTATAACGGGGAGAGGTTGTACTATGCCTTACTGGTATTGAGGCATCTGCATCTGCCATAAGAAATTTCCCTTGCATTTATTAGGAGGATAGGGATGGCGTTGAGTGGATTTGCTGACTGAAGCTAAGAGTCTTTTTTTCTCTCCCCGTTCCTTTCATTTTGATAAGAAAGCAAGTTCTGACTGCATTCATCATTTTTGGAAATACCAAATCAAAGCATGAAATCTCAAGTAATAGCACTTCTGCTGTTAACTGCTAGATCCAAATGAAATGGATAAAATGTGTGTTTTCAAGGCCACCACAAATGATAGATTTGAAAAGGCATCTCCACGGTTCACTGGCAGTATGGTGATACACTTTGTGCTATTTCCAGAAAGGCTGAAAAGTAACAGACCCTGTGTGTTCTCTCTGATTTCCTCACTATTTTCAAAGTCTGTCTCTGTTCCTGAGCATGCAGCTATTTGAATTATTAATCAGATTCTTCATTTCTTAATGCCAATATAAATGAATGCAGATTAGGCATTGGCTCAGTTGCTTGCCAGGAGGTCAGGCATACGGACTTGCATACGATTACTGTACAGTAGAGTCAGGCAAAACTGCAGGTTTATCACTGAAGTGGTTGCCTGCATGGCAAAATCATTCTGTAGGTTAAAGACTGGCTTGCTGTTGGTGGGTCTTTGAGATGTAGTCAAGGAGAAGGTTGTTCTACTCTACATACCTGATTGATTTGCCTGTTAGATAAGAGCTGAATTTCCTTCTGCTAGGTTCGAGTTGCCAAAATCCAGTTGCAAAATGGTGTATAGTACCACTTCTGTTCGTTCATCCTGGTGGTAGAAAGCCTTTTGCTACCTGATTCCATCATAGCTTGGTTACAGCATTGGGGAATTGCTAGTTGCCCTCCAGTCTCAATTGACTTTCCTGAGTAGTTTGATTTTGCAATTTTTATGCTCTTAACAACACTTAAATATTGCTGCTGGGGACTGGATTTTTATTTTAGTTTGTACAGGTGATATTTATAGTCTTAAATACAAAAACTTGAAGATTAAATATTTTTAAGACAAGTGGCTCTACTTTGTAATGTGGTTAACCTTCATGGTGGTTGTTTTTTGGCTGCAATTAATAGCCTTGCATTCCAGGTCTTTCAAGTTACTTACCTTAGAAAACTTTTCAGAGAATAGATTGATCTTGTGCAGTTCCAAGGGCTCCTTCAGCTGGGCATGGTGGAACAAAGATGAAATATTTTCATTTCTGAAACTCTTGGTAGAAGATCATATACAAGATGTCTGTCTCAGAGCTAGGACTTTGGTCTTCTGCAGCTTTGCTTAGGACTGCAGTGTCAGGAAGGAGATCGTGTTGCAACACCTGAAAGTTGAAAGCGTGTGTTATGTTCTAAGCATGTGAATCACTTATTCAGGCTAGAGCAGGGGGAGTTCACATGTGTGTTAAGAACATTATTGCTTTCCCAGATTCATTTATACGCTCACTGATCATGATGACTGCATGCTGTTTAAAATACAAATGTTTTTGAGCCTATTTCCGGTGTACAGGAGGATATGGTTTGGGAATTTAGTTTTCCGCAGCCAGATGGATTATAGTGTTGCTAAGGAAACAGACTATAAATGAAGTGGCAGCTGAGTGTCCCTAGAACATCAGCCTGCTTGAAGCTGGTATTTTAAACTCATTTGGGTGGGTAGATAAATTGATGACGCAATGAGAAGTTAATTTCCTGTATTTTATGGTTTGTTAATTTTCATTGCTTTGTTAGTATTTACAAAAGCTACCTCAACTTCCCACTCAGACTGCCTGGTGTGTGGGTCACAGAATAAAAATTTGCTCTTAAAATGAGAAAATGGACAAAAGCTGTACAGTAAAACAGATGCTAAAATAGTCATTGAAACCACTGCTTAGTGGATAGATAATGGTGTAACAAAGACCTAACAGCCGTTTGGTCCTACTGACAAACCGAGACCAGGAGGTAAGCTGAGATTCTTCAAAGTACGTAGGAAAGACTAGAGCTGCTGCAGATCTGGTGAAATTACAGACTTTGAACTTCATGTCTAAGCTGCTCAACATTATATTGTGCCAATTCAATTTAGATATATGAAGTTGTTTAGGCCAAGTTAATTGAATTATGGTTTTGGTAGTTGTTTTGCCTCAGAAAAGACCTCGATCCTTTTTTTTTTCTAATGCTTTTGCTGAAAACATACCAAGTTTCCAAACCAGGGTTATTACTGATAGAGCAGGATTTTATTTTTTTTTTATCCCACAGAGAAGGGCAAGCCTAGCTGAGCCATCCTAGCTAAGCATATACTTATAGGGATAAAGACTTAAGTAAGCTGAGCCCAGAGAACAGACAGCAAGCACTGCTGTTGGTAAGATGGACTGACTGGGCAAGGAGAAGGCAGCAAGAGTTCTGAATAGCCTGAAATACCTTCAGACCGCAGACAATTATAGTGTATAGATAGGATGTGGGTCCTCCCCCTGCCACTTACTGAGGTCTCCAACCTAAGGTAAAATTATGTGCTTATTTCACACTGCTTGCTTTACTTTTAAGTGCCTTACATTCCTTCAGTTAAAGTCTTTTTTTTTGTGGCTTGATGGGCTTGGAAACAGAAACAGAAGAGAAGGTAATGATATCTATATTGTCAGCATTGTGTAAGTTGTAGTTTATGATAAAAGGAATGACTAGGCTCTGTCTAGATACAATATATTTAGAATTGCACCCACTTCCAAAGAAACCTGGTGATAACAGGTAGGTAGTGAAGGGCAACACAAAAGGGTAACACAAGGGTCAGCTCTGCTGTCCTGTAGTTGCATCCAGTGGGTATAAGGGTGTACCTTCAAGCATATGAGCAAGTGGTTGTAACTTTATTTGGGCATATTATTCATGGGACATACCTACTTAAAATGAGATTGACATGAACTGAATATGCATGAGTTTCACAGCCTATGTTTTCTTAAGAAGAAAGGGAACAAAAATAGGCTGGGAGGAGAACAAGCAATGGTTGAGTGTGTAGAGCTCCAGAAACTTGCCTTAGCTACTTCTATAAAGAAAGGAAAATCTGGAAAGGTCTTTCTGAGACTGAAAATGGTAAGAACTTGTGAAGTAAAGATAGTTTGTGAGTGAAATGTGAAATGGAACGTCAAGGAAGGATTTAAAGTATATACAGGTGATATTGTCCTTCTGTTTTCTGAATTGAAATGAAACCATTTCAGTAAAACACATTCTGGAAGGTGAGTCATTGTTCCATCAGTTTTAAACCTTTTCAATATGCAGTGTTTAAACTGTTTAATTTAGAGTACATTGGAGAGAACTGTTTCTGATCTTTTCATTTAGATAGGCAACAGAGGTCGTTGTGGAGATGGCATTACGTACAGTATAACTTTTCTCTCCGTATTTGTCATATGACTGGATTTGTTGCATTTATGTGAGTATTGTCAGTCTACATATGGATCAGGATCTGCCACTGTCTTACCACTGGGCACAGTAGCCAGGAGCAGACTATGGCTGCCACAGCATGTAAATCATGACTTTTCCTCTTTGGTCATCCCTTTTGTCAGGGACTTCAAGATTGGGCCAGTTTAAATATTGTGAAGGTTGTTTGCTCCCTGAAGGATGCCTTGTCTCTTTCCTGAAGGTCCTTCTCCTCTTCTGACAAACTGCGTGCCTGTTGTGTGGTGGGATGAGCTGTAGGACTCATGAGAAAGCTGGCAATGAAGAGCACACAATGGATCAAATTAATTGTTGCTGCAAAGTGCCCATGGGATAGTAGGAAAAAGACAATGAGCCAGATGAAGATGTTACAAACGACTAATTATGGCTCGTGGAATGTTGATTGAACCTGGATAAGAAATATTTTGAGGGAAATAAATGTACTGTACCCAGGTGTGCTGGAACAAGTTTTGTTAAAGTGTATCATTTTTTGTGTAATCAAAATAATTACGTATAAACAAACAGTTTTAGCTTCTACTGGAAAGATTTTGTAGAAATATGTTAAATTCAACAAGTTTTATGGTGGAAAAGACAATAATTATTTGATATGCATAACATTCTATAGAAGTTATTTTCAGCAGCACTGTGAGTCTAAAGGAGCTGCTACTAGAAGCTTCACTATTACACCTGGAGTACAAAAGTAGTTTTGATTGAAATAAAGATAAAGTAATCAGAAGATTAGACAAAAATACTTAACTTTAAATCAATCCAAGAGAAAATCAGAAAAATTACAGTTTTATTGACAGTCATTATACCTTTTGTAGTGTGCTGATACAGAATCCTTTAAAATGACCTGTAGACCTTCCCCAGTAGTTGAAAATCTTTTTTCCTTTTTTTTTTTTTTTTCCTCCTGTCTTAGAAATACAGGAGAAGCATCCTTCTGATTTTGAATTTATTCTTTTTGATAGTCTTGTAGTGAATAATATTAATTCCAACATGAACAATATTTTAGGGTTTGTAAAGAGATTTATAGAGAGCACAGACGCAAGTGTTTCATTTTCTTATCTCTTACAGTGGATGCCATTACACATGTTTTCCTCTAAATCTTGCCTGTAGCTTTGAGTCACTACTAACTTCTGTGTGTTTGAGTACTTTAAAAAACAGATACAAGTCTCTTGTTCTCAATTTTTCAGCAGTTACTGAGTAGTTGCAATCAAATTAGAAATTTCATGCTACATTTATTACCCTGTTTAGAGTTATCCTGCATGTAAGATGATAAATTCTATACTGTATTTTCTAAGGATCATTTTCAGATTGAAATTGAGACCAAATTAACTTCTCTGTAATTAAGGGAAATATTATTTGCAAAATTAATTACTTGAGCATGCTTAAACAGCTTTCAGTTAAATAGGGAATATGATCTTGAGCTACTGAAGTGGAAGACAGAATGAGGTAATAGGTCACTTCTTCCAGGTAATATAATACTTCTTTTTGTAGGTTTGGGGTTGGTTTCTTTCTTGTGGTGTGTTGTTGTGTTGTTTGTTTTTGTTTTTGTTTTTTTTTTTTCCCTGTGTTGTGGGTTTCTTTTTAAGATTTTGGGGGGTGTTGGTGTTTTTTTTTTATTTTTTTGTTTGTTTGTTTCATTGTTTTAATATTAGTTTCTTAAAATACTGTGAAAATCCCTCACTTTTTTTTTGTGAAGGAGCTTTTCCATGCAAACAAGCCTTTCTAAAACACAAGGTTTGCACTAGGAACTGCTGTAACTCTATCCATATAAGAAGCAGTTAATTTATTTAGTCTGTTTCTGTGTTATGAAAAATAAGTTACTATTACACATGTGCAGGGCAAATTGGGGGTGTGGAATCAAAGGAGCGTGATTGTTACTTTATTGCATTTATCATTTTATTTCCTTTTAGCTGAACAGAGATGCTAATAAGTATTGAAAATATACACACACATACACACACGCACATGTGTGTATATGAATAAGAAGAAAAGTGTATAATATATATAAATATGCATATAAACTAAGTTCATGTTTAGTTCTCAGCTAAATCTTACCCTTGCAGCCTTTAAGTACTATCAGAGCAGGATACTGCAAGCAGCAGCATTTCTGTTGCTGAAATGTCACCTCTTTTAACTTGCTACTAGCACCTCTTCTCTGTGAACCAAGTGCCAAGGAGTAAGATCCATCACATCTGTATTGCAGAGGCAGAATTTGGCAGTAGGAAGATCAGAATCCATGTGGGAGAAGCTGAATCAGGGCTGATAGCTTTGCACTGGGAGCTAAACCAAATCCCAGAAACCTATTGTGGGCAGCACACTTGTGTGAAAAGTATACAAGTTCCGTCATTCTGATCACTTTTCCGTTAACATTCCTGCATCTTTTATACAAAGATTTTTTTTTTTTTATGTTGGTTCCCCCCTACCCAAGAAAATAGATGTGTTTTTGTAGGAGGGACAGCTTAATAAATTCTATCAGTATAGAACAGTGTTGATGATGTAGTTACCATTTTTATAAGATTAATTCCTTAAGCCCTTGCGTTTTGGTACAATATATAGTGAACTAACAACTGTTGTTAAAATTACTGACAAATAAAAAAATTGATCCTCCTGTTTTTAGCAGAAAGCAATGCAGTAGTATGTGTCAGGTATACTGGAGCACTACAAAGGAGATAAGAGTGAGGTAAAACAAGGAGCCTTTAGATCTTTACCTTCTGGTGTATGAAGGTGAAACATCTTCACAGATCTCAATCTTCTTTTCAGAGAATATACTGGAGAAGTTGCTGTAGTTGAAAAGACAAAATAGCCTTAGGACAGCAATGTTAAAGCTTTCTGACTTGAAGCAGGCTTTCTTCCTTGCCTGTTATCTTCTGCTAGAATGACTTTTTGGTGAAGAAAGGAAGTTTTCAATATTTCAGTTTATGCCCATGGTTTGACTTAATATCACAAGAAAATGTTAAGAAAACTTAAAATGGCCATAGACTAGGCGCAACTCGATTTAGGGAGCTGTTGGTCAAGTACTTAACAAGTTACGATTTATTTGAAAAGCAACGGTATACTGAAAACTTCCAATAATATTTTTGATATGTTCTCTAGCCTGTTGCCAAGTCTCTAACGTAATCTGAGTAGTTGTGGGGAATGTTTTTAAGTTTAATGATGTTTAAGAAACATCATTAAAATCTAGAATAGCATCTGCTATTTCAGTTCTTTGGAAATTATAGTTCCTAGTTTGGGGAATCAAAATAGACCTAATAAGATGCAAATTCCTCTAAGAGCATCAGTAATTAGAAGTATCCTTTCAGTAGCTCTGCCAGCTCTGAATTGTTTTATCACCAGGGCTGTAGTTCCAGAAATAGAACTCCTTACAGGTACAGGAATCCTTGCATTCAAATTTCATTGCAGGATCGTGAAGGATTACAGAGCTTTTCCCCTCTGTTCTTACAAAAAAGCTTGACTAATCGTTTGTAATGAGAGAAAAAAAGGAATGTTGTCTTGAAACAGCGTTAACCTAGTGATCACTGACAGAAAATGATCCAAAGTATTCTGGCCTAGTTAGGAGCACGCTCTGCGGTGTTCTCAAATTTAGTAAAAAATTTTGCAGTTTTACTTTGAAAAAGTTTTGGGGTTTGTTTTTTTTTAATTTTTTTTATCCCCCTTCTTGGAGGCTTGAAGTGGAAGAATGTTCTGGTTTATAGTGGTGTTTTGACTGCTTTTCTACATTGATTTTATAGACACTTCTAGTGAGAATTGGAAATACTTTCTATGAACATGGGAGAAGAGAGAAGAAAGGGTTCTTATATCAAGAGAATGTGCTTGTCTGGCAGGAAGATCTGACAGGTTCTCACTGTATTTGATCTGTCCAAGTTCCTGGCAGAGGCTTTTGCCTGCTTGCAAACCTGTTTGCTTCTTTGACATTTCAGAAAGTCTGAGAGAGAAGATTAGCAGTTTATAATGCGTACCTCACTAAAGACAGAACAAGCAAATTGGTGAAAGTCTATAGTATCTAATGGCTACATTTAATCTTTTATACATAGCTAAATATGAGACTTGCATTTTTCCTTCCCATCTTGTTCTTCAGAATAAATGTAAAGATTGATTTTTGTGCTAACAGAAAGCAATTTGTATTGATAGATTATCGGAAAAAATCTTTCAGACGCTGACTTCCATTGTGGCCAGATGATGCAGAACAGATTCCTCAGCATGCGCTAGTCTCTCAAATCAAGCGTTGTTTCGAGTGTTTGAAGTCCGTGTTAAGTTGATTGTAGATACAGAAACTCAGCACTCAAATGATTGGAGGAACCAGGAGATTGAGTGGTCTTAAAGTACAGCTTGTGTTTATCACTTCATTTGTAGCAGGTTCTTGCAAACTCTGGCTGGTCTGACCTTCAACTCCCATGTACAGCATTTATTTAGAAACTTGTTCCTAAAATTTCCTGACATCTTTTGCTCCGGTGTGGAGGTGAATTACAGATCCTCCAAAAGCTTCTTCTGACAGAAATTAAAACTTGTGTAGCCTTTTAAAAACTAGCATGTGAAAGTGTCTTTTGTCCCATGTCTATGTTATTTGGATTTTTATATTTAAACAGTATATATAAATAAATCAGGTCACTGGGATCTTTTAGTGGGAGATAAACTCAGCTTTGAAGGCTCACTGAAATTCTGTCTTCCTTCTGAGAGCATGTGGAAAACCTCCATTGAAAATGTTCTCAACAACAGATAGGTCATGATGGAATATGCAGCTTTTTTAGCTATGTTAGGCCCAGTTTACAGAAATCATTTTAACTACTTGAGGCATAATAGCATTATGCTGATGATCAGTTGGTTTGAAAGCATGTAAAGGAAGTGTTGAGAACCTGCAATGAAACTTTAATGGTTTATTCTTCCTACCTAGACCTCCTTTCTTGCCCTTTTTTTTACTGATGCTATTGCATTAATATCTTTGCCATTTGGGGAAACTTCATTCAGCTTCTTCATGATGTTTAGTAGCACCCTGTGGACATTTTTGAAATTTTTTTCAGAGAGGTCTGGGGAGGGGGCGTGTCTCAACATCAGGATCCTGAGGTTTAAGGCTAAGCATCTGTTTTAATAGGTCCAGTAAGACTTACAGCAGCTAACTGCTGTGTGCTTGTCTACAAATTAAATAAATGCATCTGAGTGAGATGTAAACCAATATGTTACTCCAGTCCTAGCAAATGTGAGTATTAAATGGTGAGATTCTCGTGCTCCACAGGTGAGATAGATGAGGATCTCTTTGGCTTGATGAAACTCAGATGCTTTAGTCCTATCTATAACTTCTGCAAGAAGTTGTCTTTTGCAAGGAAACACACTATATGCTACCTCTCCCAATAAAAATAAAGTTTTATTATGGGACAAACTGCAATTCTGATCTTGTCCTGCCCAGAGTGTAAATATGTTGCCAACTTTCCTCTTTGTTTTTGACAGGTTATTTGGAAAGGGAATACTTTGCTGAACAGAACAGCACAAGATGTCTTATGATTCCTGCTTGCCTTTTTTTTTTTTTTTACTAACATGTAATGATTGCATGTATAATCCAAAGGTCCACGTAAAGTTAGGAAGCCAAGCCTTTTGGAAGCTTACAACTTATTAGTTGTATGTTAATAACTAGATGGAGACTATGAATTAGAAGAGTTTGTTTTCAACGATATTTTTGATACTTAACTGTTTTTCTAGGTACTATAGTATTTAGGTAGCTCTTCAATACAAGTATGTTTAATATGACTATTGAACTAGTGGGAAAGTTTGAAGTCAGGGGAAATATTGTGACAGTACTAGAAGCAAACCTAGAACTACATGAATCCTTTTATGTGGTCTACAAAATGAGAACACAATTTTCCCCAGGAGCTAAGAAAATAGAATTACTCTTTACATCTTGCATATTTGTGGTTTAGAATAGTAATAATGATTCCCATGGCTGACATTTCTTGACAGTTAATGGCTCTCTAAATTAAGGACAGAAAGAAATATCCTCAAGAGGACAATTAGTTGTACTTAATGACCCAATGCAGAGGTGGCTGTTTCCCACAATACTTCCCTATGAAAATTGCCACAGTAGTGTTTATAGAGTGGAAAAAAGGAAAATTTCCTAAATTAAACTAATGCCTCTTGTGAATAGTTTTATGGGTCACCCACTCATGCAGTGTAGTTGATTAGTTTCAATTTAGGATATGTAAATAGGTATTGAAAGTGAAAACTGCTAGTTCCTTTTAGGGGGAACAGTTAGGTGAGAAAGAACACTGTCCCTGCTGATTTGTGCTCTGACTCATTCTTTGCACTGGCTTTAGCAGAAAGGACTCAGTTGCAATTCATCCCTGACTCTATTTAATGGCATGGGAAACTGCTCAATTTGTATTGAGAGGGGAGTATGTGCTGGGCTGCTTTGTAGGAAAATGGAGTGTCAGAGCACATACTTAAGTATTTTCTGTCAATATTTTACATTTCAAAATAAGCCTATGGCCTTCATGTTGTATTTTTTACTTTATCCTATTTTTCCTTAAGAATGTTTTGCTTTTTTAGTGGTTTTTATGTTGCAGAATTTGCTATTGCCCAAGTTTACTTTCAAAGTAGAACATTGATAGTAGCTCTGAAGCACGCAGCAGCTTCCTGCTTGCAACCATTTAAAACATGCCTGAGAAACAGCATCACTGCACCAGGCATTGCTAGCTTCAGGTTTCTGAGTAAATCATTGAACATTTTGGCAGCTGTTCATAGCATGTTGTGATCTGTATTAAACACAACTGTTATCATGGCACTGTTATGATCCCTGTTTTGTCTGTGGAGTTACTGGTTTTGACTGATGTTGGCTTTGAATATAAGATACAATCTTTTATTTCTGGTTGAGCACGCTATCCAAATTTTGAATGGAAACCTTTTAGCTTGAAAAGCTGTTAAAAACAGACACCATACTTCTAGCAATAATTGTATTTGATGAATGAAATTTGTGTGGTGTTTAGCTTTAAGTGTGTACTTCATTGAAATAATTGTCTATTATGTTCCATAAAAAGAAAGTTGCATATGAGTGAGAACCTTGCTTGAGAGAAAATGTGCATACCGAGTAATTTCCAGCCCTGAAATGGAAAAAAAGTGATTGTGAAGCTTTTTTTCATCTGAAGAGAATCAGTGAGAGTACAAAAGTGAGAATGCTGTGACATAAAGGTATCTGTCTCTTCTTGAGGACTTTGACCATCAGTAAGCTATTTAAACTATCAAAGCATGGTTGTCTTTTACAAGTTGTGTGATTACCATTCAGCAATGACTCTGGCTCTGAAATGATAGGCTTTGTCTTTCTCAAACAGTGAGGACTGAAGTGGAATTGCTGTGAAACTATCTTTATTGGTATTTTTCTTTTGGCTTATATTTTTATCCTTACAAAATTTTGAGGAGGTTGGAAGGGTGGGAAGAAGGATGGAGGCGCATGTTTAATGATCATGTGGATGCTCGTGATAGAAGCTCTTAGAGAGGAGAAAAAAAAAAAAGGAATATTTATATGACTGCTACAGAAGGGATCTTGAATTTTTTGGCTGAATTGCCAATCACTTTTACGAAGAATAGTAGCCAAAACCCAGAGTAAGTTCGTTCCCTGCAGGTTAGTTAAGTGTAAGCCCAGAACACATTTGAGCATGCAGATTCAGCATGCAGTGCACGGAGAGATTTTATACCTCAGAGTGATAAACAGAGTACAGAGAAGGGTGCTGCCTGGAAACCATCAGGAAGCAACAGGCACAGGAGCAAGACTCTGGAGTTATTCTACCTGAGATCCAAAGCCTCTGGTCTTCTTAGTAGGTTTGGTGTCTTCTTTGTAACAGCTGCTCACTGCTCACTCTTTTTATTCTTCTTGATAGTAAGATATGACTGATGACTTATGCAACAGCCAAATGGCTAACACTCACTTCCCGCTTTAAGTACTTGGCTAGGTCCAGGCGGCAGCTTGCATGAGGTCATTCTCCTCCTCTTCTCCTAACGCTGTACAGAAAAGCACACAAGCTTCATACTGAGGGGAGAAACCACAAAACAGGAGGTAGCTGTTTGCTTAGAGAGCTGGGGTGGTGAGAGAGCATATGTGAGATTATATTTTTTAGTCACTTTTCTGGGTTTGTTAGGAATAGTCTACACACCAATCTAGACACCTGAGTCCTTTGTTATATACTGGATGCTACTGGCTTGAGAAATGCAAGGTAGCACAATCTTTTTGACTGCATTAAGGGTGGAGAACACTTTGGCTCCTCCTCCCCTTGTCTGGTTCATTCTATTTAGAAGGACAATTTGTGATAAAGCAGTGTTGTCTAAAACTTTGATTCTTTACTGTGGAACATCTGCAGTTTGGTGTGTGTTTTTGTTTTTTTTTCCCCTCTTTAGATCTTTTATCATATATATTGCCATCTAAGGCTCTGCTGAACTTTGTACTCTGAGCATGAAGTTTTGTGGCATAAATATATTTAAAGAGCTGTAAACTTAGACTAAGTGAGAGAATTCTCTTTTATAAAACTAATCAAGTACCTGCATGCTCAAAATGTCTGTATTCAAATCAGGTGGCCATGTACCTTTACAGTCAGGAGAGAGGGAGATAGGTGCTTCATGAGGTAATTCACCTCTTCTTGACATGGTCATCTGTGTAAGGATCATGTAAAGTAAATTCTAATTTGCCTTCTAAATCCACAGAAGCTCTATAGCATCCACAGCATCCTTTGGCAAGTGTTTTCACAATTAATTGTGATTGTTAGTAACTTACAGTTCTGGCCTTCTCAGTTTGAGAGACGTGGACATATTGAAGAGAGTGTAATGAAGGGCTGCAAAGATGCTGAAGAGTCTGGAGCTCCTCTTCTGTGAGGACAGGCTGGGAGAGCTGGGACCATCCAGCCTGGAGCAGAGAAGGCTCAGGGGGATATTAGCAATGTATATAAAAACCTGTAGGAAGAGTGCAAAGAGGACAGGCTCTTTTCACCCGTGTCCAGTGACAGGACCAGGTGTAATGGACACAAACTGAAACACAGGTCGTTCCCCCTGAACATCAGGGAACACTTTTTTCCACTGTGAGGGGTGTTGAGCACTGGCAGTTTGCTCAGAGATGTTGTAGAGTCCCCTCTTCGGAGATACTCAAAAGCCATCTAGATGTGGTCCTGGGTGACTGACTCTAGGTGGCCCTGCTTGAGCAGAGGTATCGGACAAGGTGACTTCTAGAGGTCCCTTGCAATCTCAGCCATTCTAGGGTTTTGTGATTCCTTTGGCTTTTCCTATTCTTATATTATGAGAGACAGCAAACATTCACTTTCCCTGTGCCACTAATATTCCTATAGACCTCTATGATACCTTTTTTCAGTCACTTTTCAATGGAGAGCACATCAAGCAGAACTGCATGTAGTATGAAGATGAAGGGCCATGTATGTGTATTGTGGCAGGTACAGTATATAAGTATACAGTGTATGTAGGTAGCTCCTGCTTTTCTTCTGGGTCTCTTTGCTAACAATTCTGAACACTTGGCCGATGTTTTCGTAGAACAGACTATCAAAATTTGAAGATCTGCTTTTCTTCTTGCTGGTTATCCTTGGTTTAGCATCTGTTACTGTGCTTTTACCTTTTTTTCCTGTACATGCATTGCTTTACCTCTAGCAACACTGAATTTTATATGGCAGCCTATTAACTTGTCACTAACTGCCATGACATCCCTCTGTACCTCTTTATAGTTGACCTTTGTTTTTATTAAATTGCTTTGAAAAACAGTTCATGTTCATAATCGGCAAATGTCATGGTTTCACATTTCTCTCGTCTCCCTTGTAGGTTACAGAGCTTGAACCCCAGCATAGATTTTCTTTGTAGGATCATTCTGGTGACCTTTTTACACTGCAGAACTAACTGCTTCTCTATTTGTTTCCTAATTTAAACTGACTATTGTCTATGAGAGGGCTTTGCATTTATCTAATGGCAGATTAGTTTCTTTTAGAGCCTTGGTGGAGAGACCTTGTCAAAAGCAATCAGAAATGCAAAAGTTACGTTTGCTGGCTTATTGCTTATATACCTCTAAAAGGTACTGCCCTGGGGATCTAATTTTCTGTATTCTATGATTTTAAATCCAGTATTATTTGTTGAATTTCTGCTCTTTTGCAGTCTGCAGAACGCTACAGCTTCCTTCCCTCTTCAGTGTTCTTAGTTTGTGGAGTCATAAACCTCAGTGGAACTTTGGGTGAGATTTTCATGTTTGTTGCTAAAATCCTTGCTTATTTATCCTGGAAAACTGTGTTAACCTTGCTGCTGTTGGTTACAGATTTTATTCTAACAAATTTGCTAAGGAAGACTAGTAGAGGAAAGGTTTGTAAAGACCAAAGAAAGACAGGTTTTGACTACTATATATGCTTTAGCCTGTAATTATCATTGAAGCTTTCTTTAAAAGAGTTACTGTAACATAAAAATGAAAGGGAGAGAATGGAGAGAAAAGGAAAATCAAGACTAAAGTTAACTGAATTTGGCATATTTTCATGTACATAGCTTAGTATACTTTTTCTTGTTGAACTATCTTTGAATTAGAATAGGATAAAATAGAAAATTATTACATTCCTTCCCATTCAAGCAAGAAGGCCTCTAGAAATCTGAATTTGTGTTATTCTATATTGAGTTTGAATGGCAAGGTTTTGGTAGCAGAAGGCATGAAGGAGTGACTTTCGGGAGAAGATTCTAGAAACTTCCCCTATGTCTGACAGCCAATTCCAGCTGGCTCCAAAACGGACCCACCGCTGGCCAAGGCTGAGCCCATCAGTGACAGTGGCAGCACTTCTGTAATAACTTATTTAAGAAGAGGGGGGAACCCAAATACCTGAGCAATTGCAGACTGGAGAGAGGTGTGAGAACATGTGATAGAAACAACAGTGCAGAAACCAAGATCTGTGAAGGAGTAAGAGGAGGTGCTCGAGGTGTTGGAGCAGAGATTACCCTGCAGCCCATGGTGAAGACCATGGTGAGGCAGGTTGTCCCTCTACAGCCCATGGGGGTTAATGGTGGAGCAGATGTACACCTGCAAGCTGTGGAGGACCCCATGCTGGAGCAGGTGGATGACTGAAGGAGGCTGTGACCCTATGCAAAGCCCATGCTGGAGGAGACTCCTGACAGGACCTGTGGACGCATGGAGAGAGAGGAGCCCATGCTGGGACAGGTTTACTGGCAGGAACTGTGACCCTTTCAGGGACGCACACACTGGAGCAGTCCATGCCTGAAGGATTACACCCTGTGGAAGGGACTGGAGCAGTTCCTGAAGAGCTGTAGCCTATGGGAAGGATCCATGATGGAGAAGTTAATGAATGACTGTCTCCTGTGGGAGAGACCCCACACTGGAGCAGGGGAAGAGTATGAGGACTCCTGCCCCTGAGTAGGAAGGAGCAGCAGGGACAATGTGTGATGAACTGACTGCAGCCCCCATTCCCTGTCCCTCTATGCCACTGGCAGGAAGCAGGCAGGGAAATGAGTGAAATTGTGCCTAGGAAGAAGGAAGGAAGGTGTTTTAAGGTTTGTTTTTATTTTCTCATTACCCTACTCTGATTTGATTGACAGTAAATTAAACTGATTTCGGTTTTGCCTGTGATGATAATTGCTGAGTCATCTGTCCCTGTCCTTACCCCAACCCACAAGCCTTTCATTATAATTTACTCTTCCCTGTCTGGCTGATGAGGGCAGTGATAGACCAGCTTTGTTGGGTACCTGGCATCCAGCCAGGGTCAGTCCACTAGGAGACTCTATGAAATTAGGATGTTTATAATATCCCTTCATGATACCATTCAAAATTAAAGGAGACAGAGAAATAATTTGTCTTGGAAAAAGTGCTGAGGCTGGTCTGGACCTGGAAGTCATATAGCGACACTGAGCTTGCAGATAGGTGGGGAATGGCTTTGATATGGAACGAGAGGAGCAGGTCATAGTGCTGATGTTACTTGATGAATCCTTGGCAGCCGTCTGAGCAGGCTTGCATTAGGATTGCTCCAAGTCCAAACTGGGGACATAGGGTAGACTTTGTTGTCTTAGAGTTAATTTCTTGGTTCGTGAAGTGTTAGCCAGGGAAGAGTAAGCATGTGGTCCTTCTATAAATTTATCAAAGCATTCCTTCCTCCCTTCACTTTTGCCCAGTGTCAATACCAAACAGAACCTGCATAAATCCTGCAAGCAGGATTTGTGTTACCAAACATAAGCTTCTTGAGTTAGTACACAAGTTTGTCACCATGTCCAGAGATGGAGGAGATAGATTGCCCTCTGAAGATGCCTATATCCCTCTTCTAACTAAAAATATGAAAACAGCCTGAAGTGACTATTACAGTCATCCAGAATTAATGAGGTGAATCCCACTTTATGTTTCTGGTGGTGGAGATCTGTTTTTCAAAAGGGCATAGAATGCTTCTGGCTTCCAGCTTAATCAGATGCCAGGGTACTCTGGAAGCGCTTAATTTAATAGTCCAGGACAGAGGGGAGGAGTTCTATGGAGAGCCAGCACTCAAAAGGGGAGACAACACTCAACTCCTTTGCATTTCATTTGTAAGAGCAGTACGTGTAAAAGTGCAATGTATGCAATAATAGTACAAGATCAAACATGTAAACTATAAAAGGAAATGTTGCACTCTATCAGCATAATCATGAGGAAGGGAGTTCATCAGAATGTCTAAAGATCAGGTTGACAAGGAAAAAGAGGGTGTACACAGTTAAATTATGTGGGGTGAATTAGCAAAGACATGTCTAGATAGTGAAAGCAGGAGAGCTTGCTCCAGGGAGAAAGGTTGTAGAGACTGAAGAAGAGTTGGTTCCTTGCAGCTTGCTATGAGTCAGTCACTAGATGAAACAAATTGAGAAATACTTTAATCCTGGGGACAAGTTATTTAATAATTAATTAGGTTAGGGTGTTTTCTTGAGGTATCTCCTGCTGATGACTGGACTGACATGAAACCAAGGATTCTGTATTATGTTGCATAACTCGGATAGGAAGGCTTTTCAGGGCTTACCAAACAGGCCGACAGGCAATACCGATACTGTTTAATCTATTTGCAAATGTTATTAAAGTGTCCAGCTGTAGACAATTCCAAAACAAAATCATGACGTTAGTTTAAAAATGATGACATTTAAATAAAGATACTGGTTTGATTTATTCACTTTTAATCAGTAAGGATTTTTTTCAAACACAAAAGTTTTCCAGTCCTGGTTATAGCAGAAAAAGGCTTCTAAGTGAGAGTGTTGCACAGCGTTGGCAAGACTACAGGAGCAGGACCTATATGAAAAAGACCAGATATTACAACACTCCTGTGACTGGTGCTTAAGTAAATTGTGTTGTTTTTACGGAAAGCAGAATGATCATTTGGTTCCCATTGGTTTCAGAGAGTCTTACTTTGTTTCTTTAAATTTTTCTTCTTTTTCAGGTGGAAATACTGATGTGATTGCAAGAACTCTGATGCTTTCAGACGCTGAATTTTGATTTGTTAAATAACCAGGAATGAAATACTGCCTGAACAAGATGAAATGCCTTGAAGACCTTTGTTTCTGCTTTTGTTTCTCCTGAAGCAATGGTTTTCTCAGCAATGTTGACGCTGGCCCACTCTGGGACCTCAAATGCTACTTTTATTGTTTATGAAAATGCCTATACGAATTTTACCACTCCCCAGTTCTTGCTTCATAGTGGCACAACACAGCCACTGAGGTATAGTCCAGGTGCTGTGCCCACTACTGAGAGAAGTACTTTTCTGATAAACACTACAGCTGTCCTGCCATCACAAGAAGTTTTCATGAGCTTGAGTTTGCCACTCCAGATCATTCTTTCTGCTGCTATGATATTTATCCTGTTGGTTTCTTTCCTTGGAAACTTTGTTGTCTGCCTCATGGTCTACCAGAAGGCAGCTATGCGGTCTGCAATTAACATCCTCTTAGCAAGCCTGGCTTTTGCAGACATGCTGCTGGCAGTGCTGAACATGCCTTTTGCTTTGATTACAATCATTACCACTCAGTGGATTTTTGGGGATATATTCTGCAGAGTCTCTGCCATGTTCTTTTGGCTTTTTGTCATAGAAGGGGTAGCCATTCTTCTTATTATTAGTATCGACCGATTTCTTATCATAGTTCAGAGGCAAGACAGACTGAACCCTTACCGTGCAAAGATTCTCATTGTGATTACCTGGGTGGCATCCTTTGTTGTTGCTTTTCCGTTGTCAGTAGGAAATCCTAATCTGCAGATACCCTCGAGAGCACCTCAGTGTGTTTTTGGCTACTCTACAAGCCCAGGCTACCGAGCCTACGTGATAGTTATCTTGCTAATATCTTTTTTTATCCCGTTCCTGGTGATGCTGTATTCTTTCATGGGCATACTCAACACCGTCCGCCACAACGCGGTTCGTATCCACAGCCACCCTGATAGCATATGCCTCAGCCAGGCCAGCAAACTTGGGCTCATGAGCTTACAGAGACCTTTCCAGATGAATATTGATATGAGCTTTAAAACTCGTGCCTTCACAACCATCTTGATTTTGTTCCTTGTCTTCATAGTTTGTTGGGCACCCTTCACCACTTACAGCCTTATTGCCACATTCAACAGCCACTTCTACTACAAGCACAACTTTTTTGAGATAAGCACTTGGCTCCTTTGGCTCTGCTACCTCAAGTCTGCACTGAACCCACTGATTTACTACTGGAGGATTAAGAAGTTTCACGACGCGTGCTTGGACTTGATGCCCAAATACTTCAAGTTTTTGCCACAGCTACCTGGCCACACGAGGCGGCGCATTCGACCTAGTGCCATCTACATGTGTGGGGAGCATCGGTCGGTGGTGTGAAGCTGCAGTTGTTTGATGATGGTTGTTACTTTCTGGGTTTGCTTGTTTTTAGGCTTTAGGTTGAATTTTGTTTTGTTTAATATGGCTTCTTCAGTTTGGCCGTATCTTATAACTTGATTAAATTTTCCACTACTCTGTGCAATTTTGGGAGGAAAGATAGAGGGAGGGGAAGTGATTGGTCATAGTAGGGTTTACTACCAGAATACAATGTAAAACAAAATAACAAATGTTACCTCTAGGATTCCGTGGAAATCCATTCTTTTAAACGAAAACTACATTTG
Organism: Merops nubicus; assembly: GCF_000691845.1. NCBI lineage: Eukaryota > Metazoa > Chordata > Aves > Coraciiformes > Meropidae > Merops > Merops nubicus. Next base: position 25,255 of record NW_008582189.1, read on the forward strand.
TAACGTTTTGTCAGGTTTATGCTTACTAGGCCTGCAATTGCATCTAATTGTAGGGACTTTTTATGCTGCTAAGATACAGTATATTTAGTTGGTATAATATTTCTGAAAAATTTTGCTGCTGTCTGCCAATATATTAGAGCCAAAAAGCCTCATTAGATTACTTCTATTTAATTTTAACAATATTTCAGAAGTTTTCATGGTGACACTAGAAAACTTTTATTATTTCCATTAATATTTTTGTGCACTTTACAAAATCTAGAACTTGTTGGAATATTTTGTTCTGTATTGAAGGAGTATTATTGTTGTTATTATTTTGGTGAATTTCAATGAAAGACTCATGTAAGCTCTAGGAGGGCCATTTATGTTGGATGGAATAACTACACATACAGTTATAGATTTGCTGTTTTTCTAACAATTGAGAAAAAGTAACATTAACTGTGCAGTTATCAGGAGAGTTGGAAGGAGAAAATAGAAGAATGAAAGTGAAAGAAAGCAATGAAAATACTGTGCCCAGAGGTTTAGGGTAAAACCAGATCTGGAAAAATGAGTTCATGTGAACATTGTCACATCGGGAGAAGGTGGCCGTAGTTGTTACTTTAGGCTGTTAGAAGCCATCCAAACCTGATGGTGTGCCTGAAAATCTATCTCAAATTGTGACATTGGGCCTACAATTTGCACTGTGTTGGTATAATGCTGTTTCTGCTTGGAGCTCGTTAAGGCTGGGTGTTCTCTACACTGCTGAAATCCTGCTGTCAGGTGTTTGGTGGGATAGAATTAAAAGTAGTAGGGTAAACCAGCAAAAAAAAATAGCACGTGAATCATAGTTGAGGCTAGGACTTAGTCTATGTAGTAATGACTGGGGAAAAAAAAAATAAAATTCTCAAATTGCTTGTTTTCCACTTTAAGTATTAGACTGAAACCATAACCTGGTAATAATAAGAGCTGGCCAGCAGAGTCTGCTGGGAATGTAAGTGAAATTCCCCTCTTCCCTCTGATACTACTTTACATTGATTTTTCGTTGCCTGTTTTCCTCTGTAGTGCCTGCTGCCTCAAGGGTTTACTATGCTGTTCTCATCTATTAGGCATCAGCTTCTCTTCCTGAAATGCCAAACCACCTTCCTGATTAATGTCAGGCTGTCTTATTACCTGCCTGGAAATCAAAAAGGCAAAGCTTTTCCTTGATGATACCAATCCAGACACATTATTTTTTTTTATCAGCTAAATACATATGTAATGTGACCTAAGTAAAATTAAGACTTAGATTTGGGCTTTGAAGTGAGATCTCCAGTTTCAGAGATGGGGAAGAAAGCCTGCAGAACTTGTGTGCCCTTGCAGTGGGCTTTTTGGAGTTTTCTGTGATTGAGTACAGGACGACTGGCATATGAGAAACTTACCAACCAGGGCTAGAGTTTGGGCTTCTCTTGCTTCCATCTCTTTTTCAGTACCCCAATGCATGGGCACTTCTTCATTGTTCTTGTACCCAAGGAGCAAATAATAGCAGTTTATCTATTTTCTCTCTCCACACAGCACAGGGCGTTTCCTTTATACAGAGGGATATAGGGACTGCTTGCTTCCCGAGGCTAACTAAACATTTACACCCCAGATTTTATTTAGATCTTCAGTGAAGACCTAATTTAACAGTTATCTCTGTTCTCATTGACAAATGTGGGTAGATGTGTGGGCAGTATTTAAATTTTAGGGATAAAAAAGGAACAATTTTAAACTTAGTGATTTAATTTTTTAAAAAAACCCTGCTAGCTGACGCTGTGGCTTACATGTAAAGACACCCAGGCAGAGGTGATGCTACTGATTTCTGTGCTTTTCATTCCTTTCAACTTCACTGGTGTTGGTATGGATTTTTCTCATCAAAATGACAGGCAGTAAAGGAGTTCCACTGTAGAACAGTGTTTTAGCATGTCTTTTCAGTATAGCTTTTATTTCTCAATTACATTTACATTGATAGCAGAAGCTTATGACCTGGTTAGTATGGATTTTCTGTTTCAGAGCTGTCATGCCTGTTTATCTCTGAAAGCAGCAAACCTGTGCTTAGAGCTAATGTAATAGAGTAAGAGCATATATACTGTCTAAGATGGTAGTAACAGGTGTTTTTGCTGTCTTCCAGAGCTGTAAGAGGTTTGAATGAATGTCGTAAAACAAAGTAACTCAAGAAGCAAAGAAAATAAGTAATACAGGAAAGTTAGTGAAATTACTTCATTGAAAGAGAAAGGGAAAACACTGTAGGGGGATTTCATAATCTCCAGTAAAGTACTGGCTGTGAAGTAGGAATAGCAGGCATCAAAGAAAGTTAATTTTTCTTGATAATTTAGAGGTTGTTTACACTGACTGTAACAGGGTTTCCACTCTGAGCTGCATCTGCTGATACTTGGAGAAAAGAAACTCAAATTGTGTGGCCCAAATTCAGAGGTGGCTTACATGGTGATACAGTTTTCACACGTACCAGTTTTTAGAGGTGATCTGAGCATACAGTGAACAAAAGGGTGTTCAAAGAACATCTTCACTACCACCAAGAGGGTGGCGTAGAAGTATCCCCAGGGCAATTGCCTGTTTACAGAGCCATTTGGGCTATTTTGTCTAGTATACTGTCTTTTGAGCAGTGCCTTTATAATTACAGCTGAAATCCTAGGACCAAGTTGAAGCTCAGTCTTGCTGTCTGTGATCCTGCCAAGATCAGCATAACCTTGCTAACATTTGTAATGTTAAAACACATACGTGTTGGCAGGATTTGGGCTACTGAGGCATTTTAGTGACTGAGACCAAGGATTTTAAAAACTGAAGTTGATCCTTCTTTATTCTACTGGGTAACTGAAGTTTTCTTCCTTTCCAGAAATGATGCTCGTTACTAAACTGTATTCCCTCATGTTACATTTTCAGAAATTTTGGTATGGAGGATTGAAATGAATGTATTTTGAATTATGTTGCAGTTTAATTCATTCCGTCAAAGCATGCTGCTTACAGAAGTCTCATTTGTACAAATCTATTGCTAAAATGATTCTTTTGTACTCAAACTTGTGTATTTTTGACATTTCTTGTTATTCATGTAAAAATATGTATATAGAGAAGAAAATTGTTTTGCCTTTTACTGCTCTGTTACTATTTTTTCCACCTCTATGCTTAATGCTTTCTTATTTTCTTTTATTTGGGTGGATGCATAAAGTTTTCAGTGGTCTTTCTGCAATAGTTTGAGTATTTTTTTTAATTCTCAAATCATTCAACAGTGCCCTCCTTGAAAGATTTTTATTTATTTTTGTGTGAAAAATAAAAAATCAGAGCACAAGTTTGTTGTGGTTGGAATGGTGAGGAATTTCTTAAGTCCATTTTCCAGGAGCCACTACTTTGCCATTATGAAATAGTTTGAGCTCTTTTTTTGAAGGAGGAGTCATTTTCTGATGTGGAGAAGCCTTGAATTACTGTTTTAAAACAAGGTGTTAAGTAGAACGGAATTGTCTTTTCTGTATATAATTCACCTGTGAAAATACCTGAGAAACAAAACAAAAAAAGAAAAGAAGAAAAAATAAACATGAACATTCTCCAAAAATGTAGAAAAAGTCTATAGAATTGCTCCATCTTTGCGCATTCCCTGGGTTCTTGGATTTAATGCTTGACCTAATAGTTTCAAACACTTTATTTTATCTATATATTAAATAACAAAGAGTGTTTGTTTGTATTAGATGGTTTTCTTTAAACCAAAATGTTTCTTGTGTAAAGAATTTACACAATGCTCTTTCATGAGCCATTGTGGAAGAGATGTGTCAATATATCTAAAACAAATTAATTAATATCCAGGAAAAGAGAGAGAAAGCCTAAAAAGAAAATAACATTCCTAAAAATACTATCTGAACTGTGTGTACTACTTTTTAGCTAGGACTGAGTAATTTAGATCATCTTTTTGTGCAATAAATAAAACAGACAGTGGTACTGCATGGCATGATTCATTTCAAGACGAGGCAGTGACCTTTATGATTGAAGAGGTGCATGTGTGTATGTGATGGATTATTTCCCATATTAATAGAATGAAAAATGTTCAGCAGCTCTTGGCTGTTCTGGGGAAATTTTTCAGCTTGCTAAAGATTTCGCCCAAATTCTGCTGAAGTATGAGTCAAGGCATGTCCCTAAAGAATGCCTGAGAGGGGATGGGTGTTTCCAGTTGCTTGGGAATGGCCTTTCTCAACTGCGCATGTGCCTAATTTTGCAGCCCTTTCCCCGTAGCTCTGCAACAACCACTTTTTCCTCCCTTTCCTCCTGGTCCCCCCCAGCTCCCCAAGGTAGTGCCTTCCGTGCTGCAGCAGGTACAGGTGTGGCAGGACACACTGGAGCTGATGACAGGAGGAGGTGGAGGTCCCTCGAGAAGCTGTGGAGCCAGCAGGCCTCTTCAACCTAATGCTGCTCCCTCCCATCTTGAGTACAGTTTGGACCATCTGACAGGTTTTAAGGGTGAGTTCTACCTTTGGTTATAAGGTTAGGACTGTCAGGGAAGAGCTGTTACAGGAGCATGTACATTTACCTCTAGTACTAGTGCAGGATTCTGGGTTCATCCCCAGTAGTGTTACAAGTTTTGTTCTACCCCTATCATTGAGTAACTGAGCTACAAGTCTGTAGCCAGCTCCTGGCTGAATAAGAATCCCTTAGCTGAGTTGTGCCCCTGTGAGTGCCCTGGGCACAGGACCTCCCAGTGAGCATCTACCAGAACAAAAGTTCCCATCCCTTGGTCTCAAATAAAAATGGCTTTCATGAAGTCAGGACTCTGCTCAGATGCGAGGGGGGAAAAGAGCCAGTGACTGTGCTGTGTCATGGAGGAAAATGTGAGTGGCCATGGGCGATACTTTTGAAATGCCAATTAAAGAGCTGATGTTTGGGTTTAAAATGGAGCTACAGATACTTTATTCACAGACTGTTGGATTTTGTTGTTCTACTTTATTGTGCGACACCAAATGCAGCTTGATGTCAAAACGCTTAACAGTGCGGCAGGTAAGTGACATAATATTCATAATTATCAAAGTAGAACTTGTTCCTGTTTTGTTTTATTCTGTCTAGATAACCATCTTTACTGGTGTGTGGGTACAGAACATAGCAGTAATGAGACGTATTCCTTGTTTAATTTGTGCTCTGCCTTAAATAGATTACTGCAATTCAAACCTCTGGGGCTGACCTGAAAAAAAAGGAAGCCTGTTCACCCGCAAGAGGAGGAACACCACTAGCACTGAAACTAGTTGAAAGAAGATCTGGTGAAAGAAATGGCAATAACTCCTCCAAGGGTCAGTTAATCTGATTTCTGAAGGGGATGTAATCACAGCTGTGATAAATGGTTAGGTTTTTTTTTTTTTTTTTTAATTACTGGGACTAGGATCTGTGTCAAAGACAACCAGGAGATTGTGGTGGCTGAGGGCGTTGCCTAAATACCTGGGATGGCATGAGGCAGCCACTGAAGTTTAAAGGAAAAATCTCAGTGCTGGAGCATACTTTAAGCCCTGCTGGTCTTTCGGGTGTCTGCTGTTGTTTTCTGAAAGACATTCCTTTCAAAGACAGAGAGATAAAGTGTCATCTCTTCCATCACCTCTTGCTTATTTGTTAATAGTAACTGTGAGAGTAGTAATTTTGAATTTGGTTCCCTGGACTTGGATTTGCTTGCCTTCCTCTGGAGGAGATTAGAAGCCATCATGAATCAGGCTGTATACTGCGGTGTGTTCTAGAGGAGATGGGAGATACTGTCAGTCCCTCTCGTGGGCTCTCACAGTTGATAACTCCTTGGGCCAGAGAGAAACTCACAAGAAAGGAGGAGGCTGTGCTCCAGGCACCAGTTAGTACCAGATGGTGTAGAGTTCCATAGGCTGTCAGGAAAGCAGCACTGGAAGCCAGGTTCTACCCATCATGTGCAGTAACTACCCTTGCCTAGGCATCTGTTTTTTCCAGTGAATATTTAATTATTCTATTTAAAGTGAAACAGCCTTCACAGGAGGGAGTGAAAGTGCCCTTTCTGTTCTTATCTCTAGTTAAGTAATAATCCACTGATAAAAGCCTTCAGGACAGACTGTTTAAAATCCTCTGGGATCCTCAGAGCAACTGAAATCATATCTTCTTCCTAAATATTTTCACTACTGAATTATCAGATTAAGGGATACCAGGACTTCTGGCTTGGTTTGGGAGGTTTTTGCAGCCTCAGCTGTTGGTTGCACTCTGTAAATGCCTGTGAATGGGCTTTCTCATGTGACATAGTTAATATAAAACCTATTTTGCAAACTCTAGTTTGAGATGGGCTTTGCATTGTTCACTGCTGTCAATACTGCAGCACTTCTGGACGTGTGCAGAAACAGATATATATAATAGCTAAAATATCACAGATGTATCCCCTTGATAAAAGAGTTCTTTTTAATTAGGTCCCTGTCTTCCTCCAAATGAAAAGGAGATTTCGGATTTCAGATAGGTGCAACGGGAGATGGAAGCCAGGACTTGAGCAGGAAGTTTTCAGTTTTGCTAAGCATTTCTGCTGAGCAGCTTGGTATGGCTGTTTTCCTGTCTTGTGTGTGACCTGGGTCAGCACGCAGGGATGGCTGACTTTCTCTGCTCACATAGTTAATACTAACTGTGAGAATAGTAATTTTGAGTTTGGTTCCCTGGACTTGGATTTCCTTGCCTTCCTCTGGAGGAGGTTAGAAGCTGTCGTGAATCGGGCTGCATACTGTGGTGTGTTCTAGAGAACACATTTCTCTTTCTCTGACCCTCTCAGTGGGAGTCTGCAGCTGTTAAGGTAAAAGAAAAATTAAAAAAAACAAAAAACAACAAAACAAAACAAAAACAACCCAAAAACAAACAAAAAAACCACAAAGCAACATTTTCTATTTGAGATTTTTTTAAAGAGGTGTTTTTGTTAAGACAACAATTAACACGTGTAATTTATTTTACATAGGGGGCCACACTATATGACCGCTGTAATTGTTTCTGACTTTATTCTGTATGAGAGGCTGATTCCACTTACATGAACCTTCACTTTATCAGTGCAGTTGTCAAGGTGAGCCTGGGTCTTGGTAGAAAGAATCTCAAAAATAATTTGAGGGGTGCAAAGAAGTGGCCCTTTCAAGAGCATTACTAACCTTTGTAATTCATCTTAGGTCAACACTGGTGGTACTTGATTCTGGAAAGCTTTCTTTTCTAATCAGCTTTCTCTGAGGAATTCATTATCTGAAAACCTGTGACTAATGAAAGATGTTTTGTTCTTTTGAAGTTCAAGCTAATTTCCATGAAGGTTACTATTACTAAGCAACATATTCTGTGGAGAATCTCTTGAGGGGCTGAAACTACAGTACATACAAAAGTAAAGAAAAACACAGTGAAAAAAATGATGAAATATTGTCCCTAAACAGAGGGGCCACAAATAGTACCATGTACAGGGCCTGTTTTGGAGTCTCCTTCCTTGAAAGCTGTTAATTTGACCAAGGGAAAAACTCATGCGGTAGCAAAAGATCGGCATAAACCATATCACCATCTACTGTGAATGTGAAGCAAGATTCAGCCTCTAATTAAGTGTAGAGATAGACCACAGCCTGAACAAGGGAAAAAAAAAAAACAAAGCAACCAAATATAACTCTGCGTACCCAATTCTTCTGAAAAAAGCAATCACCTTTAATATTTAGCCATGTTAAAAGAAGAATGGTTATTCTACTTGTGAGCAGAACATGAAATGAAATACAGGAGTGCTTTCTTAAATCACAAAAGATTGTCATCTTTTCTTCTGTGAAGCTTTGTGTCAGAGTAAAAATATAAGTATATACAGCTTGTATAAGTGAAAAAATACACCTGGATATTCAGCTTTTTGAGGATAGTGATTTTACTCTATCCTCTTTGGCTTTATCCACTGGCTTTGCTAAATACAAGCTACAAATGATAGAGGATAAAGGGGGGAGAAAAATCCCACAAAACCACAATTATTTTCAATAATATTTTCAATATTTGGTAAATTTCTTTTTCAATTTTGATGACAAGTGATACAGTTTTCTAGCATAGAATTTGCATGAGGTGAATGTCAGTATATGTTAAACAGAGTTTATAAACTTTAAAGTAATAAAAATATCAATGCTATACAGCATAACTCACTAATCATAGTACGTGTAGGTTATGTGTAACCTGGAAATAAGTAAAATATTCTAAATATTTAAGTTAAAAAATACATCTTGTCATGTATGTCAAACTCCCAAAAGTAAGGACAGAAATAGAATGTCCAAAATCATTGTTAGCATAAATATCCCCCTGACCCTCCAAATATGTTTTATTTGCTCTGGTCATTCCACCCAATTTTTTTAACACGGTTTTGGGAGGTTTTGTTTGGTTGTTATAAGGGTTGGTTTGGTTTGGGTTTAGGTTTCTTGTTTGGTTTGGGCTTGTTGTTGTTTTCCAGCTACACATCTTCTGACACTGCAGAGGGGAGTTCTATTATTATCCAAATTTGTATGAAGTGAGAAATGAGGCACAAGAGACATTTAGGGTGTTGGGGTCTTTTTTAAGTATAAATAAACAGAATCTCTAGACAGATGCTTCCCTGTCCCTGGAAGTACTGAGGGTTGGCATGTGTCTGCACTTCCAAGCTACATGAGGTCTGTTCTTTGTGCATGCCCAGAAGCAGCTGTGTCCTTATCTTGCTGTGCTGTCGGTGCCTCAGACACGCCAGAGCCCTGTCCGGACCCAGGCATTTGGTGCAACCCTTTTTGCTTGCAGAGCTAGTATAGCAATCTCCTACCTGTCCTTTGCCTCAAGAACTCAGGACTTGAATAAAACACCCGTATTCATTGAACAAGGACTTGAATTCAGGTCTCTCATCTTCTAGAGAAAGCCTCTAAAGGCATCGCACTGGAGAGCAATAACTGGTTTTGGACTAATGAGTATTGTAGTGCTACACAGTGAATATCTTAGCACTGTCTGATACTGCCTGAGGAATACTCTGCAGTTCATGGCTGGGAGGTTGTTCTGGGAGATGCCCTGTCATGTGAGAATGGTGATGCCACCATGAAACACTATTTCAACAGTCAAACAGATGAATAACTTGAAAATAGAATTGGACTGACATGGAATTGCAGATAAGGATTACATTCAACTTTAGCTCTATACTCAGTGCAGACCTAAAGCAGCTCAGATCCTTTCCAGCATTTACCATATCTCGAACATAAATTTTGTGTGATGGATTTTTTTTTTCCAGGTGACTTATTCTCAATGTTAAACCTTACCCAAGTCAAAGGGAATTACCTTTCAGAGAGGCCAAAGACACACTTTTTTTTATAATCAGCTTCCTCATGACTTCTTGAACAGGGTAAATGAAGTAAAAATAGTGGGGGAAAAAATGTCTGAGAACCTGAACCTCTTGTATCTTCTCTCATCCAGGGCTGTGAAGGAACTTTGCAGCTCAATTTAAAGATCACATCTGTTGGATCTGCTTATGTTACATGTATCAAGTGACTAGATGGTTTTTAAAACTTAATGTGCTGTTAGAAATAAGTTCTTTTCTTTAATTATATCCTCATTTTATGTTGCAAGCTCTAAATCATTTAAGTGAGAGTTTGGAGTAAATAAGTTGTAGGAATTCTGATTAATTGCTGACAGAAAATACTGCTTTCAGTCTTGCAGCAATTAAGATTTTATGGTGTTGCCATAGGTCAATTACATATCTGGATAGATCCTTTTATTTCAGGAATTTGAGTCATAAACTTTCAGAAAATTACTGGTTTTAAAAATTTTGACACTAGCACTACTTTAAATTCCTGTGTTAGATTGACATAGAGCAGTTATTGTTTGTCCTGCCTTCAGTACATTCTGTTACAACGTTTCTTCAACAAAATGCTGCCATGTATCTCTATTCCAAAGGCTCACAGACTACCCAGCATATCCCACACAACCTCCAGAGAGTCAGACCAGGGTGTAGAGATGGCTCATTGTGAGGAGCATCAAGAGGCTTAAATTCTTAAACTACCAAGTCCCTAAATGCTTTTTGGCTTTCTGCTGCAAAGCCCTAGCTAAGCAGTCAAGTCTTAGGCAAGCCCAGGCTTTAGAGACATGAAGCCTTTCACCTGAGTATCAGGAAAGCTGGAGACCAAATATCCTTAACCTCACAGTGCTTTACATCTAAAGCTGCAGATGCTGGACACCTCAGGTTGCCCAGCCCTGGACATGCTGAGGGAGCCACAGAGCTTCTTGCTACAAGACAACATCTGCACTGCTGAATGGGCCAGTGCATAGCGGAGACAATAGAGTCAAACACATTCCTTGCTGTTAAATATTTAACATGCTTAATTTTTCATGGGCCAATAAGCCTTCTAGCAGGTTAGTAGAGTACAAGGTCCATGCCATTTAACAATTCAGGTATAGAGATTATATTTTAAAGGGAGACCTTAACTGGATGAATATGTGCTGAGCCATTCCATTTGGTGTGAGAGAAATTCCTGGCTTGTTTAATTTGCTTGTTTCATTCCTGACATAAACAGGGATTTAGGAATTCCTACTAATTCCCACCAACTAGGGCAAGTTTTCACCTGCCAGTCCTTGAAACAGAAGGAAGCATTTCTATTTTTCAACCACTTTCTGACCTATCTGCAGTTTATCAAGCAATATTTGAAGGCATCATATGGACAAATTATGTTGGCTTTTAAAAACAAAAAAACGAAACAACATGTACATAAGTTATTTTCTTCTAAGGAATAATAGAGCACTCGAAAAACTACCTTTTCTCTAAGTTATATACTACCTGTGATATGTTTTAATACAAAACTATATGTATTTAGAAAGGATGGCTTACAAACATGATTAGAAAAGATACTCATCTTGCTTACATCTTTACGTTATTCTTCCCAGGTCATTCTATAAAACCTCAGTCAATTTTTGTATGATATGGGTGTTACTTGAAAAACATCTTGGAAATGTTTCAGGTGCTTAAAATTTATTGGACTGTCTTTCCTATATCTTCACTTCCAAAGCTGGACCAGCTTCTTTACAGAGGGGCATTTTTTGCTTTTGTTACAGCAATTGTAAAAATGAAATATATCCATTCATTACAATATGGTTGCTTACAAGAGACTTTGTATTATAATGCTACAGTATTTGGCTCTATCAGATCAGTACAGAACAGATCTCTGAAGGAGAAAGAGATTCAATTAAAATACTATCTAAAATTAATATTAAAATGGCATGATTTGTATCCATTGTTTCAAGTACTGTCATTCAAAGTCTGACATAGATGCAAATTCAGTTGAAGAGCAGGTTTGTGTAAGGTTTTTTGTGGGCTTTTCCCAATATTAAAGTTATAGAACTCTCCTTTGTCCAGAATTAAATATTTTTTGGTACTTTTGAGAGGGATATATTGTGTGTGTATGTGTATTTGCATGTTGTCATCATCATCCAGGTCATAACAGATCTATCCACACAAAGCTCCGTATAATCAATGTTATAATTAGGAATCTGTCTTTAAAGATAGGCACAACCACAGCAGAAAAGGGAAGGCTCTGCTGCTACACAATTCTCACTGCATTTTGAATATCTAAAAATAATGACAATGAGATGACTGTAGACATTTGTACTGGCCTTATTCCATGTTGGAGTGGTAAATGACAAAGCTGTCACTTGTGGCATTGAAAAATATGTATCTTGCTCAAACAAGATGGTACAATACTCAAGTTTTTTGTGGTGGAGGGTGAATATTCTTAATCATTATATCATATCAATCATAATAAAATACCACATCACAGGCGCTGCTCTTTGAGCCCCTACACCCAGTCTTCTGATTGAGGGCTGACCTAGACAGGGGGGGAAAACCATGTACGCTTACAATATAAGCCTGGGTAAATATTCAGACAAGAAAGTATAATGGCTCTTGGAGAGCACCAAGCCCTTGTATTTGTAATGCATTGATGATCTGTTTTTAATTTTCGTTATCCACCATTCGTTTGAAATGTTTAGCATGCGAGTCTTGAGAAATCAAATTCTGACATTTTTTCCAATTAACTTACCCAAGCCATTAGCATTTTAATTTAACTTGTTTCCAGTCAGGGATATTTAATTAAGGTATTTCATATGAGCTAAGCCTCAAACAATAAGATACTATGCTGAGCTCATAGCGCAATAGAAAACTTTGGATGACTTGACTCAAAAGAAGTGTGTGAGTGTTTATCTCAAAATCTGGTTTTATATTGCTTTCCTGACCCTTTCATTCAATATTAGTAATGCAATCATTTACTGGAAATGCAAAGGAAGTACAATTATGGCTTAGGCAGGACTGTGCTTAGATCTCTGAAAAAAAGAAACTGTTTTCTAAATATGCCTGTCAGAACATGCTGTTGCCCAAGATTTGTGGTATTTCCTAATATTCCTGTGTCTGAGGAATTAGTTTAAATGTGTTTGCTAGAAATGGGGGTTCTTCTCTTTTAAGGGAATATTAAAAATAACAAATGTGTGACTTTTCTACCTGGCTGATCTCTCCTTGCCGTCACCACCACTTGTATAGCACAAGGACTGTGGCAATCTTGCTGGCTGTGATTCACTCCTGTCCTGCTAAAAAAGTTGTGTGGCTATGTGGTCTGAAATCTCTTCCAACTGAAGAAATAATTGGAGACATATATTGTTATGCAGTATCCTCGTGTGAAAATAATACAGAGGATGCTTCATTCTGAGAATAATGTCTTGTTACTTCTAATTTCTATATATTATACTCAGAATTTTTCAGGAAAAAAAAGACACTCTCGCTTCAGTAGGGATTAGGAGCTGGGAAGCATTCACTGTTGTGCAAGCTGCAGGAGGTATATCCAGTCCTACCATGCTGAAAAATTTATTTAACAAGGAAGTGAATTGAGCTTGGGGTATTTTTGTGTCACGGGTCAGTACAGACTGGTGAGTTTTAAAGGAAACAGGCTGAATGTTTCTTGCTGTTCTTGGTGTCAGTGTCGTGGATCAGCATGACACTGTGTGGGTTTTTTGTGTCTTATAGTGAAATGCACATTGCTTTACAGGTTTGTATTTGAAAGGTGATAATAAGACTCATTATGGTTTACTGAACATAACTACACTTCAAGATAACTGTGTTTCCTTGCTGTAATAGCAGTGTGAGAAACAAAAGGAGCAGTAAAATGACGCTTTGTTACTGCACTTACCTGCTTGGTACATGTCTTTAAATGACATTTCCTTTGAATTCTGTAAAGAATAAGCTGTAACTATTTGTCATTTTTTGAAAAGGGATAAAAGTCTAGCAGAGTGAAGCAAATTCATGCATCTTCTGTTGTAATTAGATTTCTGGATTCTGAGAAATGTCAGATAGTTACAGTATTAGAAATTTGTTTTACCATTCAGCACCAATAAATTAGGCATCTAATTTAAGACTACTTCCATGTGCTCTCTAGGTACCTTCAGGTGGTGAATCATTCCCTCTGTCCAAGAAACTTATTTTAGGAGGATGAGTCATTCTCCAGAGATGCCCACCTGCTTCCAGTGACTTGAGGTGCATAAGCTTAGACTGGAGGGATAACTTTTACATCTCTAAAGAGTTTAGTAAGATGAACCTAATTTTTTCCTTCCCTTTCCAGCTGTGACATTTATTACCATGGTCATGTTTGTTTTAAGTAAGGGACAAGCACAGAATTATACCATGATTTTTTTTTCCATGATACTTACTCTATAGTTTTACTGAATCTAATACTATTTGGGCAGGGGAATGAGATATCTCACATGGCATGTCTGCTGCGTTGTGAATGTGTGCAACAATCCCCTCTTCTCAGAGTTATAAAAAGTCAGATTGCTTTAGTTCAAATTTTGACTGGCCAGTGTTGTTGTCTCATCTTGCTTCTTTCTCGCTTCTGGTGAAGTGTGTGAACAACAGAAATAATAAGCACCTTGTTCCTCTCCTGTATGACATTACTTAATGTTTGCAAATGACCTCCAAGTTTTTAGGTGATGTTTTTCAGACTCTCCAGTGTGATTCTTGTTGACAGGCATTGCAGGCACCCACCTTTTTTCTTTTTTTCATGACTCATCACATTTTCCTTTCTTCCAGAAACTTTCTCCATCAGTTTTGCCTGCAGCTAACTTACTGTATGTTTGCATCATTACTGTAAAATTTTCACTTTCAGTTGTTGAAAAAATAAGTCAAAGCTTTTGTTAAGGGAGATATTCCAACCTTATTATTAATAAAGTTCCTACCATCAAATTCTGAATCTAGTACTAGTATTTTTAGTGATATTTAGTTACTATTAAACTCTTTTATGCCACTCCCTGTTAGAGTAGGGCTATATGATAATATTTTAGCCATTTTGTTTAAAATGAATAATATAAAATACAGCACAGACTAAAGCTTGTCTAAAGGTTTTTTCCACCTTCAAGCTGTATCCAGCAGCATTTCTCTCATCCATCCTCTCTGAGGATATTTTTAATACTTTCAGCAAATCAGCCATTCAATTCCACCTACAGAGAATTGTCCTCACAGTCTGGGACCTAAATATAGGTACAACACAGTTTGTAATGTACGATGGTAGATGATTACTGTAATTGTAACTGCAATGTACTTTGGGACTGTGGTACAAAGACCAGGTTACGTTAACCTGGTGCTGTGTTACATAGACAGGAAAAACACTGTCAAATGTCATAGCATACGGTGTTATTCTCAGCAAGTCTGTGGAAAAGGCAAGATGAATTTCTAAGAGTTCTTTCCAAACTTAAACAAGCTGCTATCAACACTGGTGCTAACTGGGATTTGTGTTTGCTGTCTCATCAGAAGCGTTTTCTGCAAGGTCTGTCCAGGCCAGTGAACTATGTTCACACAGAATCACAGAATGTTAGGGGTTGGAAGGGACTTCCAGAGATCATTGAGTCCACCCCCCCTGCCAGAGCAGGACCATCTAGTCTAGGGCAGGTCACACAGGAACGCATCCAGACAGGTCTTAAAAGTCTCCAAGGAAGGAGACTCCACAACCTCCCTGCGGAGCCTGTTCCAGTGCTCTGTAACCCTTACAGGAAAGAAGTTCTTCCTCATGTTCAGGTGGAACTTCCTGTGCTCCAGGCTGTACTCACTGACACTCATCCTATCACAGGGTACAAGTGAA
>NW_008582190.1:0-12529 GCF_000691845.1 Merops nubicus
AAAAAACATATATACTACAGATAAATCTTTATTAGAAACCACATTAGATACAGGTGGTATGGAATTTTTAAATGTTTGTTACATAGCATGGACATTTTATTTTACATATCAGAACATAAAATCATTTTACTACTATAAGCTGTCTCTGGGTGCATTTCAATAATTAGTATAAAAATTTTCCATGGTGAATTACTGGACGCCTTGTCTCTTCTGTCTCCTACTGTCTGATTATATCATTCCCACACTTTCCCAAGGTGAACACTTGACCCTTTCTTTTACCATCTCACAGCTACACCACCAAACTCTAAGTGCTCACAGCAAGACTAAGGGGTTTTGGTTTGATTGTGATATCTCATGGGTTTTGGTTTTTTCATGGAGACAGGAGTTGATCTGAACACACCCAGCACTACCAGGCGAAGTTAAAAGCAGCCACTGGCCTGACAACAAGAGCAGCAAAATAATGTTCCTGTGCTTATGTGCAGATCAGTCACAGGGGTGATAATGGAGAATTAAAGGTTGGGGGCAGGGGGAGAGGTCTGAGGGTGTCACTGCTTGTAATTCAAAAAGCTCAGTTCATTTCTCATAGTGACACTGCATCAACATTAAACGAGACAAACGCTGCCACTATAACCTAAAAATTAACAGGGTCAGCAGCCCAGGGTCCCAGTGACAAGCTGGACTGGATCTCCTGCCTGTTTCACAGACATGAACAACAGAATAACAATGTCATTTTTAATGAATAATCATTGCTTCTATTTTCAACCATTTTTCATATACCTTCTGCTCACGAATGCAATATTTATTGTTTTAAGGCAGTTTAAAAATTAACTCCTCTAAGAATTGTTCCAGCAGCTTTCATTTAATGCTGGGGATGTAGAGAAGGCTTGAACATGTAAGGAACACAAGTTTTAACTCAGGAGCACACAGCAGGCACTGCTGTCAGCCTTTGTAAAGGGCTCAGATGAGGCTCAGTCTCAAACCAGCCACTGGAGCTGAGCAAGTGCCCTGTGAAACCCTGAAACCCTGTGGCAAATAAGCTTTTAGTTGGAAAAACAGTCCATGATATTTGCAAATACAGGACCTGATTGTGAAAGGCTGAATCAGAACATAAATGTGCAAAATCTGGATATATTCTAATCTGGTCATCTGGGCTCCTTTTATAGTCAATGGAAAGAGCTCAGACATTTAGATTAGAATGGGATGAATCATTCTTTAGTGATGATCTTTTTTCCCTCAGAGAGGAATCTAGCTCAGCCAATTAGACTAGATTTCCCATTTCTAAGTAGTTAAAGTTAAGTTGATTGGATCCCACTTCTACATGACATGTGTAAGAGCATTAAATAGTGGTCAGCTTAAAAACCACATCCAGCCTGAACACAGATCCACAAAGACATCCCTGAAGCACATTCTGGTTGTATTAAATTATGGAATGAAATGTGCTGTCGGACTGGTGTTTTTTAGTTTGGGTTTTCTCTTCTCATTGCAAAATTTCTAACCTGTTAATGCATCCAATCCCAAGAGTGAGCTCAGGGGTGCAGAGCTCCCAGGTTCCACTTCATTTCACTGCCACTGCATGGCACATCTGGGTAGGTTTGGCAGGTGCCAAGCGTGAGACTCCCCGTGCAGCACCCGGCTGTGCAGCATCACCCTGCCCTGCCTGGCTGTGGGCACTCACAAACACAGAGCACAGCAACAGCCAAGCAGCCCTGAGCATTTGTTTTCCAAATCAGAAACACGAAGCTGTGGGCATCATTAAAAAAAAAATCCCAACAACCTGCACAGCATTAAAATAGATCAAGTGTGCTTACTTTGTCCCCGTTTGATTTACTACCCTTGAAACAGCTTTTACTTCTCAAGACTGTGGAGAACTCCGTGTGTGTGTGGAGGCTTTTTCAGCTCTAGCTCTGGTTAGATGGCTTGTTGCATCCTAGAAGGATGGCAATCCAAGTGTAGAAAAACTAGGCCCATTTCAAATCAGATTAAGGCAAAAATTAGCAAGTGAGGAAAACCTGGATACACATGAGGTCTGTTTTCCATTGATGTATTCTAGTCTGCATTAAGAGGCCAGGGGATTTTTTTTTTATTCTGTTTTTCTTTAAGGTAGATGTCCAAATTTCATATTGGCACAAGCAAGCTTAGTTCCACTGAGTCCAACAGCACTTATGCCAGCACTGAGTTTGGACTTCACTCTAAATAGAACAAATATTTGTATCAGCTTGCCGAGTATGTGAGTAATACGAATATTTGCCAAATTTTAAACAAGCTAAACTTAAGTCATGCCAAAAGCCCCACCATTCAAATTGGTATCATTGGCAGCTCACAGGCTCAGGAGAGGCCTAAGTCTGGAAGAGCTGGGGTGTTTTTGGCAACCACTAATTTATTTTTTTTTTCTCTCTCTCTCTCTCTCCACGTTTTGGAAAATTTGTGCCTCTCTGTATTAATTTATGATGTCATTAAATAATTCCTTTTGCAGCCTGTATAGAAAGAATGTTTCTTTTGAAGATGAGAACTCCCCTGAGGATTGTTACGGTGAAAAATTCCAGCAGGAGGAAAAAGCCCTCCTCTCTCCTTGGCCACTTATGTTTCTGCCATAGTGTTTGAACGGCAAAAAAATTCACAATATTTTAATTTGAGGACCTGCTCCAAGAAGGTGCTATGCACTTGACTGTGACAAGAGGCAGCCCAAATTCAATGTGATTTGAGGGGTTTTATTGCTGTGATAAAAGGCTGGAAGAGAAATCATGAGTTCTTGACTTGCTGGTGGAGAGAAAAAGGTTTTGAACCAAATTCCTTCCCACAAAGTCCAGGATCTATATTAAAAATTAAAGAGAAGGAAATATTTGGAACAGTACAACAAAAGCAAAAAGCCTTGTCCAACATGATCAGTTAAAGTGCAAACACTGCCATGAGAGACTCTGCCCCTTAGGCTCTGCCTATAAAAGAGTCACTGTAGGCATTAAAGTTGACATGGCTCCTTCACACTAGGATTCACAGCCCCCTTCTTGCACCATCACAGTGCAATATAAACCAGCCCATGTTGTATTCAAACTAAAGTTCAAATTTAAACTTGCTACGGGCTGCTCAACCCCACTGAGAAACTCCTGGGGTAAAGGCAAGGGAAGTTGATGGCCCCAAAGCTTTGTGCCATGGTGCTGGGTGGTTACAGCCACCAGGTGAGCTCACATACCTGCCTCCTGTCACAAACCCATTACTTTGGTCACAACCAGCAAATGTGCCCGTCTGACTCTTTCTGAGACTGACTTTTCAAACGTCGTGGTGGATTTAGGCAGGGTGTGCAGCAAGGTGCCTCCAGGCTGAAAACTCTACTCTGAGCCTGGGCCCACCTTTGGAACCAGCTCCTGAGAAAAGGAAATAAAGTATATTAATTATGGAAAATTGATGATAATGTTAGTTCAATTAAAGTCAGGATAGTTTTGAATTCTGTTAATTATGAACTTGTTTAACAAGAGGAATAGCTGCAACAGGTCAAAAGGCTCTTGTTCCACAGAAAAACACTGATGGGTGAGAGTTCTGAATGAGTAGTCTGCAAATGCCAACATCTTTCATCTGCTTTATTTTGTTGCTATTTCCTTAGTTTTCAGCAAATATTAATTTTTGACTTTCAGCCATACATCGTTACAGTTTTGATTAATATTTTCAGTGGGCTTGTACTTACAAACTGGAGGAAGCTGGTTTTCTAAAAAGAAAATCATGTGGAATGTCGGCACCGTCGACTTGGAGACCAACGGTTGTAACAATTCCGAAAGACAAGATGTGATAAGTGTAGCTTCTAGTTGGGAGGTTTACACTGACAGCAGGAAACTGGGCCAAATTTGTGTACTGAACCTTAGAGACTGCCAGCAGGACTGGACGCATCCTTCAGCAAGTATTTACTAGAGAACAGCATGTGCAGAGAACAATATGTGCAAAACTACTCCAGCTCCATAACAGCCTCGCTCTTACGTAAGGCAGACAATAATGTGTGCTGCAGTGCAGCATTCAGCAGAGATGAAGAAGAATATTTTTATATTTTTGTGCCAAAATCATAAGGCTCAGTCCTATTCCTGTTGAATTCAGTAGGAAAACTGTTCTAGACTTCATCACAGCATGACCAGCCCTCTGATCTTCTTTTCAACACACCCAGCTTGCAGCCTTGGCTGTGCAGTGGTTTAGGTGTGAGGCACGGTGTATTTGAGTTTGATGGATGACACAATCCCACTCTGCAAATGGTAGTTTACTCGTGCCCAGTGCATCTGAGCAGCTACTGAGAGAATAATAAAATCCTGAGTCTAATACATTGTACTTAATATCAGTTGTGAGTCTAACACACAATGGATAGCTCGAAACATAAGACAACTCAAACCATTGATTATCCCCTCTAAATCCTAGCCTGAAACTTTAGAGCAGATTGCCCTGGACATGAGGAATCAATCACCAGACATCCTGGAAAGGTGATGAACTTGCTTTGTGCATCAGAAGTAATACAAAACAGTTGGCAGGCAATGGATACCTAGACTGAACGCAAAGGTGACAGCTACCGAGCAGCTACGTGCAGGACAAAAATGGAAGTGGGGATAGGTCTTCAATTTACAGTAAAAAATAAAAGTAGATACAATGTCTCACCTGATTAGATGTCTCTGGGTAAGGATTTGGTCTAAGACTTACTTAGGAGAACACCAAAGGTGACAAAGAAGAGAAAATACCAAGGGTTTTAGCCATATAAAAATTCTGCTTTAAATGAATCTGCATTCTTCCTTCCCATCCTTCTTAAGACACAACCAGTTCAAAGCTTAGATAGTTCCCCCCCTCTTCCCTCCCTCCATTTATCATTATAAAGGCAACTAGACAGGTTAAAGGCAGGAAAAACTTCCACTGGGATTTCTGCCCAGTATCACAGAGGAGGACTAGATTTACATTCAGCATGAGAACTGATCACATGCCTGTTACATAAATGTTTGGATGACCTGCAGTTTTTCTGTATTTCTTTATCAGCACACGTAAGGAGAAAGGGGGTTTAACTCTTTCTATAACCATTGGCCAAGCACTTCAAGACTGGAAGGTGTCAAAGCAAGTAGGATGTAGGGGTATGCTTGAAAAAGCAAGAGGGCAAATCTTCTACTTCACCACGTACTTCACATACAGGATATTTAGAGCGAGGCAAGCCAGGGTTGGAATATTGATGGATCCACTGACCATCTTCCCCAGAGTGATACAGAAAATTGGGAGCAGCAGAGACATTAAATCAAGAACCTAGAAACAGAAATAGCCTGAAGCTCTGAGAAGCTGGGGGAGAAGAGGACAGCTTGCACATCCCATGCTAAAGAAGTACGTAAAGAACTATGGATAGCCCAGCCATGCTCTTCACAGTATGAAAAACTGGTCTCTGAAAATGTGCAAAAAAGGAGAAAAGTAACTTTTATCCTATTTAAGACAGACTAAACATCCCTGTCCTCCTGGGATCTCTTATTACTTCTTTGCTTAAGTTCCAATTTTACAGGTATATTGGCCAGTCCTGATCATCACATTGATGCTAATAAAAAAAATCTTATTAGTTCCAAAATGACAGGGTACTCTCCAACCACACAGGCTGTACGGCCCTCTCCTGATAGGCTAATGCAGTAATAATTCCTTACTTGGCTCCAGCACTATGCTCAGATCTTTCCTTGGAAATATTTTGTTCCTTTCTCTTGTTTCTTACTGCAGATTGATATTCTTCTTGTGGCAATGGTTCCTTGAATTGGCTTTCCACAGCTGGGCTTCTTCTGTGTCCTTCCCAGTTTTCCTTTCATAGATTCTGAAGTGCACCATTCCAATGAATCATGCTTTCTTCTAATAAAATATTATCTGAGTTCAATGCCAACAGCCAGATTTCTATAAAAGAGTCAGAATGAACAATAACTACAGCAAAAATGATTTGTTTTTTCCTGCTCTGTGGGTTATTCTCCCCGTAATTTTTTTTGGGGGGCAGACTCCTTAGGAGACCAGAAGCATTAGAACAACTGAACAATTCATTGCATCTGTAATATTTGGTATGTTTATTCTTATTTAAGAACTACCTTTTCTGTTGGAGTCTCCTGGCTAAGGAGGCTCAGGACTGCTGTCTTCCTCATGCTCCTGGGCAGGGCCAGCAAGAACTAGTTCAGTTCTTGGGTCAACAAAATATCTGTCCTCTTACTACTCTGACCTTTCCCACCCCTAGTTCCTAAAGCATAGTGACAGGTAGCCCAGTGGCAGCTGCAAAGGGTCAGAGCAGAGGGGAAGGAGCAGGGGGCCCCTGGGGAAAAAAACTTTTCCTGAGCCCTCCAAGGCCCAAGAGAAATTGCTCAGGTCATTCCTCTGACCCTCCCACCTCCCCTCTTGGCAAGAAGGTGACCCAGCACCCAGTAAAGCATTCGACCAAATACTCAGGGCAGTTACAACGTAAAGCAAAGATGGGCCAGGCTTCAAATTCCAAAGCTGAGCTTGGAATCAGGGGTATGGTTAGTGGCTATGAATAACTGTTACCCAAATACCTTCAGAAGGAGGAGAAAAGTCAGGAGACAATAAATAAGGCTTTGGCTTATAAAAGTCACTATAACGTACCAAGGGTGATCCAAAGGAGAGTTGTGGTGTATGGCCCATCATGCCAGGGAGCCAAACAAAACCCATCTGCACAGATGACTTGGCTGTCTGTGCACTGGGCTTTGGGCACCTTACTGCCTGAACGGGCATCAGCAATGACTTCCATGCCTTGGTACAACACCTCACAGCAGGGAACAACTGGGAATTACCAGTATGAAGTGATAATAATGGCTGTCCACACTTCTCATTTAATAGGGTACATTCCTTCTTGTAACATTACTGAAAATCACCAAAATAGAAACGAAATAGAAACTGTTCTTTTACTTACTGCTGTTAACAGCCAGTCACACTGTCCTTGATAGCCACATATAAAAACATTCAAGAAATATTTTTTAAAGGCTTGCACTACGGTAAAATGCTACACTATAAATGAGACTTCTGGAGATGGTACCTAAATGAGTCTTGTTCAAATGCCTTTGTGATATTTGATCACAATAATGAAAGCTGGAGTGCTCTTGCCTTTCCACCAGAAACTGGTCTTAGATGTTTTGCTAGTCCCACTCTATACTGGCAGCGCCGTGTCGTGGTGTATAATTTCACAGACACAAAGACACTTCACTACTATAGCTCTCATTATTAAACAATATATTTTAATTGTCACCACCTTTCCCATAGAGACATGGGCCAAATCTACCCTTATAGGCTTCAACTGAGCTACACAAGGGATGAATTTGGCTCAATATATATAAAAATACAGCAAGTCAAGTAATAAAAAGAAATGTTTGGGTTTCTTTTTTTATAGCAGTCAGTGCTTTTTTGCCATAAGAACGCACATGCCTGGCCAGTAAAATCCCATGATAAAGGACTAAAAGTGTTTAAGACTTCATAGACAGAATAGCCCATGGTGTTTAATTACAATAGCAAAAGATGGCATGTTATAAAAGCATTTCTTACCTGGAGAAGGGATCCATGCTCTCCAATGAAGCTTAATTACCCAAGACATGCTGAGCTTTTCCCTCCTGGCAATAACCTCTAACACCAATAACTCTGCTATTCCTTTTGACTTCTGAATAGCTGAATATTGTTAATTTTTGTTCTAATTTCCTTATCTGGATTATAGCCTTCCAGTGTTTTAATTCCGATGAAAGTTTTGAACATTATAAGAGCTTCATTCCTGGAACATTCCTCTTTCTTTCCTCCACTTTTCCCCTCGGAATTTCGCTCTTTCCCAGCCCAGCTCTGGAACTCCTGCTCCCCCATCTCTTTATGCCTTCCCAGCATACTTGGCTCCAGATGTAGATTTATGTGTTTCCCCTCTTGTAAGTCTTTCCTGCTCCACTAGAAAGGTTTCAGCTTCATCTCAGGCCCAAAAGATCCACATTTCTGCAGCACGAGTGTACATGAGACATTAAAGAAAACCCTTTGCCTGAGTGCCAGTCCCAGGCACTCCCAAGTCACTGGTTTTACAGAGCTCACACAACACATGAATCCCCAAACAGAGCACAGAGCAGTAACTCTGGAACAGGCAGCAGGGCTTGTAGGGAGTCCTTTTACCTGTGCAAAAAACCCCATCCAACTGATATTATTTTGGGGAAACTGAGTCTTCATTATTTATTAAGTTATATTAGATTTATAGCTCAGATTTGCACTGAACTTTTATTAATTCATAAGGAGAAGATTCAATTTTTATATAGAAAAAACCCTGCTTTTCTCAAAGGAGGGAGGAAACCTCTCCCTTGGAAAATGATGTGATATTGAGCCATGATTTAGAATCATCACCTGGGCTATCCTCCTCATCCTCACGCCTGCATCCTCAGCTTTTGAAGAAGCCAATTTCCTGAGTGCATGTGAAAGCCTGTGGCTGCAGCCTGGAACAATCCTACCTCAGTGCTTCCCTTATGTTGTTGATCCTTTAATTTCCTCCAGCCAACTCCTGCAGGGGACTGGTTCGAAGTTTTATGCTACTCTTTTGGACTAATCATTTACAACTGACTTGAAAAAAAAATAAATTAAAAATCACTTACATACTCTACTGCTACATAGAAGGGTTACTAATTGAGATGCACTTCTGGTCAAATGGTAACATGGTTACAGGAGCCTTAAAATTCTGCCCAAAGCTTTATAATCAGACCAGTTATTTAGAAAATATTCCACAATTATGGTTGCAATCCATAAAATATTTCTGCAGTGCAAATGTTCACACCTTGAAAATCCAGGCTAGCAGCAAGATGTAAAACTGATTAATAGACAAAAATCACAATATCGAGAGAAAGATCTCCTGTTTTGATGGTTATGAAAGTTGCACACAGGGCTTTTACCACAGGACCCAGTTCTATGTGTTAAAAACAGAAAATCAAAGAGTTATCTGAAATTACAGCTCTGAAAGAAAGTCACACACAGGATTAGAAGTTTAACTATATGTGCCTTAGGGATCAACTGCTAATGACAAAACAGGAAACAAGATGAAATACAGAAGGGACACACTAATTTCTCCAAGATTATTGATGTCAGTACTCTGTAAAATGGAGATCAAACCAGTAATTTTATTAGAGATGAATACCAACATTCATTTAACACTACCTTTGTAAGACAATCTATTAAATTCCAACATTAAAGAAGTTGAGAATCTGATGCTCATCTCTTAGACCACAATCTTAATATTTTGTTTTGTCACACTAATTATCACAGATCCATATCCTCCCAAACACATTCTTTTTGAATAATGTAGCTTTTCTGAGCTGTGCTAAAGAGAAATATTATGACAGTTGTTACCCAGGCTTAAATACAGAGACAGGAATGGTCAATGATAATTATTTTTGTATACATTATAGGTGATAAAATTGTTCTTGATTTTTTTTTTAACATTAAAGGATAAATTTATACAACAGTTTGATATATTTTACACACCAGCTACCACTACAAACCATTGTCAAATCTCAAAATCAATACAAGTACATTACTTCAAGTGAAGCAAATTCACACTACATTTTTTCAAGACCAGAAATGGGTTCTACTGCTATTTCTGGCTGCATCTCCTAGCCTGGCTCAAATTCCCTCACACAGTGTGGGTAAAAGTCAGTAATTCAACCATTTCACACACTCATGATAAAAATCTGAGATTCAATTAAAAAATTATTCTGGCATACTAAATCAAATATATTCCAAAAACTCTAGAAAATAGAAAGGAGAAGATAGAAATGCTGAAGTGATCATTTGTAGGAGAGGTTAGGCGTGGAAGAAACAGAAAAATCTCAAGCAGCAGCCAATTTATATGCTGCTAATTCCTTCCTTAGACGATCAGACTTAGGCTGGTCTGATTTCAGCAGAAAAATCTCTGCATAGAGATCAGTTCTGAGCTCAAGCATAAGATCCTAATTATTTGAAAGGCATTTGTTTTCATAGCTTTTTTTTTTTTATGTGTCCAAGTCGATGGCATTTTAATGCCTTATTAAAAGGTTGTTTTACAGCAGCCTGTCTGTTGAGTCTCTGTGCCCAGGTCTGGACTTTGTGCTGCAGATTTCACTTTTCATGCTGGCCAAAAAATATTTTCCGAATTCCCTATAAAAGTTTTCGATATTTCCTAAGACAAATAGAGTGGGTTCTTACACACTCCAAAATGACATTGATATGGTTGGTATACATGTATGCCTCTCCATTTACAGTGTGCTTGCAAAAAAGGTGAAGGTTTGTGTTCATTAAAGGGATATGTTTGCTAGCTTGGGTCCAACTTTATATGACTTTTTTTTGAATTACATAAACAAATGCAAACGTTTTCATTTCTGGTTTTCTTTAATTCAGTTTAAATCTCAGCAATACAAAATATGTGAATGCTCCCCTGCCATGTTTTTAGCCCAGACACTGCCATGTGGGGTCTCTAAATGCACAAGAAATAAAAAAACTGAATCAATTCAAAACCAACTTGAAACAAAATTGATGAGAAGTTTTTATATCAAATTACTTTGAAGTGCCTGTAAGCAAACAAACATTTAAACACGAAGAGGAAGGTGGCTTTAAAAATTATATGTTTACCAGCATTCTGACAAGAGTCACAGTGAAATATTCTTTTTAAACATATGGTGAAGCCCTTGCTTTATTCCAGTCAAATGGCAGAACCCCCACTGACTTCAGTGGGGCCAGAATTTGTAACCAGGTAGCTCTTTCCTATCACTTATACCCAGAGGTGGAACAGCCTCTCCACTTTTGCTGAAGAATAGTTTTTTCAGAGTTGCCATTAAATAACAAAAGTCCTTTACTTATCTGCCTTATTAGTCCTGATGAATATGTGGTATGGATCAGCAAAAATCTTTTCAGAAAAAACATCATCTAAGTTCCCTGTTCTCAGTTCTTGAGGGAGTCTTGCAGCAGTAAGCAATAATGAACAGATGATGGAAGCAGCCAGACCTACAAAAGAAATAGTATTTTAAAAGTACTGTACTTAGGGGAAAAAAAGTTTGCCTTTGTACATAAAGAGCTCTATTCATTAAAAGAAGTTTTTACAAATGTGGTTATTCCAAATAGTCAAAAAGTGTGAAATACACTTAAAATGACTAAAATTTGTGGGTTTTCCTATGGGTTAAATACGTGCCGTACTAATAAAGCTCTTCTCACACCTCTTCCTAACTCATAGTCTTTGGCCTCATTCTGCAAGATGTTTTGAATTGAGGGAGCTCAGCACTTTGCTGGAATGGACCATCAGCCATTACAGTCCCAGCTCTGTAAAAATTAATGGACTTTAAAGGTATCCAGAAGAAATCATCTGGCTGACATTCAGCACGGCACACGCCACAGCATCCTGCCCCAAGCCCATCAAGTGCCCCCCTGAGGGAGCTCCATGTGCCCACGTGGGTCCTCCCAGTGCTACCCCAAGGACCCCGCTGAAGGGCAGGGCACTCTGAGGAGCAGCTTGTACACCAAGTAGCTAACCAGGCAGAGTAGAGGTGAAACAAGAACAGAGACCAAGTCACACAAATCGGAAACATCGAGCAACCTCAAACCTGCTTCTGCACAGCCCTCAACGGGGTGAATTTTACAGCACAATTTACTTTGAATTCTGCCTACAAGCTCAGACCTGGTATTACTCCAGAATCCAAGCACCTCCCAAGTGCAAACATATCTGGGGTCATTGTCCCTGTGCTGATGCAGGTCAGTGTTCTTGGATAACCCATCATAATCTCACGGTACCACTGATTTACATGCGAGCTCATCCAACAGGTTTTACAAAGTGAAGAAAAATTTTTACACAACTGATTTTCCAATGTTTGATGACTCCTGCTGCTCGAAGAAAGCATCAAATAACTTTAAAATGAAACAACAGTGTTAAAATAAGATTATTCATAAGTTCCCACTTTCCTAGCTTTTGTCCTGTCAGTTTTCATCTGCCTGTGACATCCAGAAGTTGAGATATCTGTGTTTAATATAAATGTGTTTAAACCCAGGCACTCATTTCCCTTTGCTTCTGTAACTCTGGCATCCCAGTCTGTTGCTGCACGTGTCAGTGAAATCCTAGGAATGTAACATGATGACTTTATGATGGTTCAGGTACAGAAGAATAAGATATTTAGAAAAGTAGGGCTTTACATACAACTTTAAAGTTGAAGCTCTGCTTGCTATAGCAAAACCCCCTCAAAATTTCCTAGGACTTGGTTTAAAGTAGCAGGAAAATTATCACTCTATGCACAGACCCCAGAAATTATCATAATTTATAGATAGACAGGTATAAAACCACATTTCAGGCTCGTGGCATCACATCAGTCCTCCACTGAGGTACAAATTTGTTTTGCTTTAAGAGTGGAGGTGAGGAATTTAATAGTAGCATACCTCCTTAAACACTAACAAATTAATAAAATTCAATTTATCACAGCATACTTATATGAGGAGAAATGAAACTAATGGATAATAGGACCATGTGTTTCTTCAGTATGATTATGCTTGTTTACAAAATAAACAGTCCACAATTCTGTGCTCAGCA
>NW_008582190.1:12566-18354 GCF_000691845.1 Merops nubicus
CAGCTGCCTGTCCCGAAGGAATGCAGACTTCCAGGAGAGCCATGGTGACAGCAGGCCCTGGGCTGCTGGTTACCCCAGGTGACCTGTTCTGGTAGCAAACCTCCAGTGCTGCTCTCTAGGTAAACCTCTGCTCAGGCCTGTCCCACAGCAGGGCAGCATGACATTCCTCCTCCGGTGGTCAGGAGGCAATGCACCCTTCAGAGACCCTGCAGCCTGCTGAGGATTTGTCCAACCCATATATCCTTTTCTAAAGAAATGGCAGTGAAAATGTCCTATAGATTTAACCACTGTCAGATGTGCTTTGAGCAGAATATTAATTCCTCTCTTGAGAAGATGAACTTTTTGCTGTAATATGCCACCATCCTCTCAGGCCCTTTGACTCCCTCTGTCAGCATTACCCCCAAACCATAAGCACAGCATCTGTGTCCAGCCTGAAAGGTGTTTGAAACATGGGGAGGCTAAAGTGGGAGCAGTTACATTTTTTTCTAAAAGGCAGAAAACATTAAATGACACCATGCTAGCTTCCTTCTCACCAAACTCCTGCAGAGGTTTAACAATATTAACAAATAAACAGCCTGAAATAGTAAAAACGATAATCCCTGAAAAAAATCCAGAGACCTCTACCTGACTGTCCCTGTCTAGAGAGCTGGTCAGGATTGTCCTGCCTCCATTTTCCTTTTGTCTGTAAAAAACATTCCCTGGTTGGCTGTGGACTCTTAATTAATTACTTCTGCTTGCAATGATTCACTTGTCTTTGATTTCAGGCTGATGACTCTCAGTGTTATTACAGACCATTTGTAAATACGTCAGTTCCTTTTCAAACATTTTACTTCATACCAAGATATCATCTAGAGGTAATCTGAAACAGGCAGGCTGTCCCATACCTTCTCCCCATCCTTGAAAATGCAGCAGGTGCTGAGCCAAAAGACATCTTTATAAATTGCAGTAGGTCTTGTCCTCCTCTGAAAGCTGCTCCCTCCCCCTTTTCCTGTTACTTGGCTGGGCAGAATCTGCTCGGGCCACCATTTGACTTTAATCAGAACTGTGGGTGAGGTCCAGCAATTGTTGAAAGCTCACTTATCCCATCCCAGTTCATTTCCTTGATGCCCAGTAGCACTCCTTGCTGCTTTCCTTTTGCTGCACAGTGAGGTGTGGTGTAATGGTTTGGATTCCCTCAGCATCCATCTGTGGTAGACCACGGTGTGCAGGCTGTATATTTATTGGATCCAGAGAACTGATTTTTAACTGGAAAGAACTGTTAGAGAATCTAAAAAGCACAGTGAAATGGTGACTGTGGCACAGCCGTGGTGTCCTTCTCCTTGCTAACACAAGTGCCAACAGCAATGGAGACTCTCATTTCAGTAGGGGCTCACAAGCTCAGTGTAGCCTGGAGGTATTTAGTGGACCTTTATGACTTGTATTGATCTCTCAGCTGTTGTATTCTCAAAGTCTGAGTGAGATGTGGTAGCTGAGTTAAAGGTAAAGCAAATATACCCACCTACAGCATCATATACTGTGAGGAAATCACTTGAGAACATTCTGCAGCTCTGCATTTAAAGGAATTTAGAATTTCAATTTCTTAGTGCAAGAGAAAATTAACCTCTCCTTCAGATTTAGCAGCTAAGGTTTCTGCAAGGGCTCGTCCCTTAAAATATTCTTCCATCACTTTGCCTTTACTTGGGTAAAAAGATACTGCAACAAGTAGCTGCTGTGCTGGTTCACTCCTGTGCTAGGAAAACCTGCTCACTACAGATCAGTTATCTACAAGTAGTGTGCTTCACCAGGGCCACATAATTGAAGAAAATTCCCAGATATTTAATTTTTAAGACAATACTGCCAGCATGTATTATTCTACTACTAGCCATAATGGGATCCAAATCCTTCCATTGCTTATCCATCATTTTAGTTACATCCCTTGCTCAGAAAAGGAGGAATTTTCAAAATCAATTTTCCCACCTTTTGATGCTTCATGTTTGCCAGCAGTCGCTCGCCCTGCTTGAAACCAGTTTATTCTTTTCCATTCCACATAGTCCCATAACTTCAGTTTGAGAATAGGGTGCTTTATTCTCTTCATTTCACAAATCCTAATATACATTTGAAAAGTAAACTGACCAAATCTAGAGAAAAGCTGTAGGCTTTATCCTCGTTCCTTTGGAGCTCAGCACTTTCAGCTTCATGTCTTCACGTTTCCTGAACTGATTGAAGAACTCTCCCCAGACATTTCTGAGGCACTGCTCTGGCTGGTCTCAGAAGGGATTTTATAGCCATTTTTTTCATAAGTCTAATATTTAAACTGAACTGCTTCCTTTAATTTTTCCACAGACGCCAATTTTCCTTGTTTTACAAACCAAGATTATCACTTTTCCTAATTGCACAGTAATGCCAGGGATCAGATTAGGATCACCCCTTTTCATCATTCATTTTAGAAACAGGACTTGAGTTACAGGATTTGGCTGCTAGGAGCTCCAGTTTCTGTCCATCCTGCCAGTCATCCACCAGGGCTGTGGAGTGAACAGACCATATGTTCTTCTCCTGAAGCCCACAGCTCAGATGTAGAGTGTCTGATATTTTTTTGAACTGATCTGAAATATCTCATCTGAATACCTGCAAATTTCAAATTAGAAATACTTTTTTTTTTTCCTAATTTCTTATCTCACAGAGATCACTGACTGACAATGATTGTATTACACTGTGGATTTAAAATGAGACTAAAGATTCTTTGATTTCATTCCAAAATTGATATTTTAGCTTATATCTTCATTTGTGCTAGCAATTTCCATTCTGGCCAAAACCTCCCTGCTTTGTGCTAGCTTCTAGCAAGCTTTCTGGGTGATGGCAGTTGGACTGCTGGATGAGACAGTGATCTTGTCAATTCAGTCTTGGAGGTCTGTATCCAGCCTTCCCATCTGGCCTGAGAATTTTGTAGATGTTCCCAGATCTTTCTTTCTTATCACAGGTCTCATTCCTTCCAAAAAGTTCTTCCAGACATAGCAGATTCTTGTTGAAATTGCATCTGGCCATCTTTGATTTCTGCAAGTCTTGTGGAAAACAAGGTACTTGAGGAAAAACAAAAGAAAAAAAAAAAAAAGAAAAGAAAAAAGAAGCAACAACTTTTCAGATAAAAACACTGTCAGGATGCTCTGAATTAATATTTGCATTAGAAGAAGCCAAATGGCTGTATGCCAAGATTCAACTCAAGGTGTATTTTTATGGCAAAGCTATAAACCTACCAAATAAATGGTTCATAATGGAAATTCTGACACACTTTTAATATTAAGAGCAGCAATACACTGGCTGTGGCAAGCATTGGACAGCTGTGGTACCCACCCATCAGCTGTGCTGCCCAAACAAGCCCATCTTGATGGTAGGGTTCCTCCTTTATCTCATCCTGTTTCAGCCACGTGGTTTTGGGGCAGATGGGCCCAGTCAGATTCTGCAGTTTGGTGTGGAGCCTTTGAAAACCCTTTTTCTGGGACAAGCAGCAAGTGGGACTCCCAGAGTGCTGAAGCCTGGAGTGTTCTGGAGCTTATCGCACTGCCTTGGCCTCAGGCAGAGAGCAGCTTCCACCAGCCAAAGGGTGGGAGGTCTTCTTAGACACTGCTCCTTTCCACAGGCTGACAAGGTCAGGAAGAACTGTGTAATCAAGGAAGGCCTTGATTACAACGTGAAACTCAATCTAACAACATCCTTGTAAATTTGTTGATACCAGAGCTATGGATCAGACCATGCATGGCTGGAGAAAGAAGTAACCTGAAGTCATATTTAGGATCCTGTATTAGTTCATGTAGGCATAAAGATTACTGACATGCTGTGGATGTGATAACAGGAAAATGTTGACAGTAATGATAAAGGACTAAAAAGAATTTCATAAGGCTAAAACATCATTCAAATGAATACTATGCCTAACACTATATGTTATAACTCTAATTCAGAAAAAAGAGAATGGACAGTTTTATTTGCATGTGAATGCTTTAACTGATCATCTACATCAGTAGCCTCCTATCAACATATAATTTACAACACATCTCTCTCTCAGAAAAGTAGGAGAGAGAAATGTGAAAAGACTGAGGGATTTTTTCACCAGACCCATCCAAGATGACAATGTTCAAAACAATGGTGTGCACAGCCTCTGTGTCTGATCTGCCTGTAGAGCATGTAGTAAACCTGAGATTTCCAAATGTATTTAGAGGGGTTATGGATACTTCTTCCATCTCAAACATCTGATTTGCAGTCATATTCTTTAGGAAAACCGAGAAAGAAGTGAGTCAATCTTTTGATTGTCAGAACAGAAGTTCACACACACACATGCTTACTTCTATACACATCTTGAACTTATTTCATACTTCACACACAAGTTGGAGAGAAAAGATTCTGAGTCAAAGTGAATGAAATCTAAACAGCTGACAAATAAACACAGGATGATGGATTAAACTTTCCAAGTAGCATGCGAGCCCTTCATGCCATAAGCTTAACTTTTGCTACCCTCAATGCACAGATTAACTGCAACAGCAAGTAACAATGCAGAGAGCTTTCTCTTTTAAATAAAATGGAGAGGAAATGAAACCTAAACTATACATTACTTAGTAATATTCTATCCTGAGATGACATAAAACATTCGTGACTATGAACGAGAATTCATACCTTTATTTCCAACTTCTTCAATTAACACCCCTAGGAAATTTAACAAAATTTAGTGTTCTAAAGGGTCCACTGGCTGGAGGGAAGCACAGCCTGGGGCACACTAACTGGCTGCAGTCTTTCAGAGAGGCCAACAGCTTAAAGACATAAGCAAATTTTACTTGCATTTTGAGGACAGTATTTGTAAATTTACATTAGCTTAGTTTGGTAGGTTCTAAGAGCATTTATATAATGCCTAGAAATTAAATCAAAGCTAAAAAAAGTCATTGTTATGTTTCAAATCACAAGCAGGCTGCTTGTCTCAGATTGGAAAACCTCTGTGGTTCTCCACAGAGCTTCCTGCAATAACAAAACACTGCCACAATGATTTAAGACAGGACTGAAACACTACTGACCAAAACAAAAAAGGCAAGAATCAGATGGAAGCTGATGGAAAGGCAGCATATAAAGGAATCTTAGCAAAGATACATCTAGATATGACAATAATTATGAAACACTATTGATCAAAACAAAAAAGGCAAGAATCAGCTGATGGAAAGGCAGCATATAAAGGAATCTTAGCAAAGATACATCTAGATATGACAATAATTATGTGATTAGAAGTTTTCAAAGGGCTGTAAATTCAAAAGAGAGCCCAGGCTTCCACAAGCTTGTGCTTTCCATGCTGGCCACACCAGCAGAGGTAGCTAAAGTGTCTGGAGCCTGCCTGCCAGACATCAACACCTTGGTGGTTGTGTGCTCTAGCGTTTTTCTGTGGAAACACAACTGGCATGTGAGACTTAAATACCCTGGTTTCAGCTTGGCTTAGGAGATCATTATAAGGTAACACATACCTCCCCCTCTTTTATCATTTCAGGGTGATATGGTTTTAAAACGTGGTACCAATATACTGCTGCTCTACTTCATCAACATCCCTTTAAAGTCATTAAAGAAATAGAGGATCCTGCCTCCTGCCTTCACTTCTTGTCTCTTCTGAACAACTGGCACCCACTACACTTTGTGCTGTTTACTTCAGTAAAGTTTTTGAGTGCTCCCAGCACACACACACAGAGTTAGAAATTAACATTAATTTTTAAAATCTAAAGTCAGGTTTGATGCAGCCTGGTGAGCTGAAGGCAAGTATCAATGTGTCTGGGGCAAGAGCATTTGG
>NW_008582190.1:18385-31515 GCF_000691845.1 Merops nubicus
GAGTTTATTTTTCTTTTTCTGGAGATCAGGCTTTCCTTTATGATTAGTCTCATATGTTTCTTGTTGGTTACCGAGGTTAATTTTTAAATATAAATGAATGTCTGTGTTAGTTTAATCTCTCTATTTGGATGCTATTGGAACAGAGCCCCAATGTGGGTACATGCCCAGGTCTTCTCCAGCTGTGCCTTCCAAACGAGGAAAAGGAAGGAGATTGACAGCAGCTCTTGTTGCTCCCCAGACCAGCTCTGCAAACCTACAACAGCCACAGTGCTTTCTTTGGACCAGCTTCCCTCCTTTTATTAGCTCCTAGCTGCTTTTCTGGGTAAGAATATCAATGGAAAATGGATTTTTAAAAGTATTTGTTTTAGTGTAAAACAAAGATAGTTCAAAAAAAGTACTTCAGAAAGAAATCTCATGACTGAAAAATCAGACTGGTAAGATTTTAAACCCAAGTTAAGAGTGAAGGGTTTTCTGGGTTTTACTTTCTTTGCAAGCAATAAAAACTAACAAACCCTGTTTGTGTATAATGGTGCTCAGAACCCTTGAGGGTCTAAGTATCCCCTTCTGACATATGTGAGTCAAGAGAATTTTCTTAAATAGTATTAACTATTAGAATATTAAGGAAAGATAAACAACTTGCACCACTGAGATGTGAAAGGTTTAACGACTCAGACCCCTACAGTCCAAGCAGCAGAAGAGCTAGAATATTTCCACTCTGCCATGGGAGCAGGGTGTGGAAAGCTGGAAGGCCATTGGAAAGACTACGTGCCACAGGAACTCCATTTTGTTCCATTTTGAAATCACCAGGGATAAGCTGAGGGATGCAAGCCATGAGTACAAATGCAACCCCGAGCAGGGGGAGTGAAGCTGTTACAGAGCTGCTGCAGCTCTGGGTGTGCAGGGGGAATTCTGGAGATCCACTTTGTCAGTGTTCCCCACAATGGCCACCCCAACACCAGCGTGCAGACCCCATCTACCCGGCATGGCACCGGGGCAGAGAACCAGTCAGTGACTGCATGCCTCATATATAGCCAGCCTGGATGCAGCAAAAGAAACCCTAAAACCACTCAGACAAAGACAAATGTGTTTCCTAGGCCCTGTCTAGACTACAAAAGGATGGGTTCTGTCCCTCCCTGCCAGGGGAGGATGTGGTCAGCTGGGTATATTCAGTCACATAGAGGGCTGGACTGCACAAAACTGAAGTGGCTTTGAAGAACCAGTGTTTGCTGAAAATACTGCACTAACCCTTGCAGTAGCCTTGCTGGGTGGACAATGTCAACCTGCCAAATAGATTTGAAGAATAAAGGTTTTGTTAAGCTACTTGTTATTAGCTGCTTGAATCTTGACTGCAGCTGAATGCAGAAACCCCAACTTTCCCACAAGGAACCATGGCTTAACCAAAATACGGGAGGTCCTTTCCTCAGAGAAGACGACAAGCTTAGGAATAATTGTTAAAATAAATACTTAAACTTGGCTCTCTTTCTTCACCTACACAAAAAGGAACAGTTAAACCCATAGCCAAAGTTTCTGACTAAGTTTTACAATGTATTTCTCCTTTGAAACAGTTCAGCAGCATACTTTGATCTTTGTGTATGAAATACTTCATCTTTCAGGGTAATCATAGTCAATGTCCAGTCTCAAAGTATAATTTGTGGCTTTAATATTTACAATGTTATTTTGAGGAAACGCAAAAAATATAATTCAGTCCTTATTGTTTATGTCTGGTTTGAAGTCACAGATGTTACAAATTGACGTTAAGATATTCAGATTTTTTCACATCTTTTGGAATTTTAAATTGTGCCTGTGGGACAAAATTTCTTCCCTCACAAGGCTCCTTATCCGACTTATCCAGTCCATTTTGGGATGATTTGATTTCTACCTGACATTAGAAGAGACAAATTGGCTTAAAGTAAATTCTGGATCATATTAAGGATTATTTTGCTTGCCAAGTAATATTATCCTATAAGTCTATATAGTATAAAACACTAGAGTAAGGGAACATTCCTATATGAATTATTTCCTTACAAGAAGAAACTGATGAAGAAACACAGCACAACTTTCCTGTATCAGTGTCACACTACTGTACCAGGTACAGAGGGCTCTCTGGAAAGGTGAAACCCGTGGTAAGAGCTGGGGTGCACAGCAGGAGAGACTACCTGGAGCACAGATCAATGGAAAATGAAGAGCATGAAGGATGTTTGCTGACTGCCTCAAAGTACAGCAACAATTTAAACACAGATCAATACAAATGAAAGTTTATATTGACAGAAATATTTCCTAGTGTAACACCTACCATTTTATATGTAGCAATAATGGGAAAAAATCCACCACCACCACCACAAAAAAACAACCAACCAACCAACAGAAAAAGGGTTGGCTTGATCTTGTAAACACTTTTATGGGAGTACCTACAACATTTTCCTGTTTTCCTGCCTTATTTGTGATTGTTTTTATAAGATCAGATAAACTACTACCTTAAGTTGCCTTAGGAGTAACATCTCTAATATTTTGACAGTGTAAGTCATGCAGTACTCCTCGTGCAAACAAGGAGGATGGGACAAAAAGACAGCAGTCTCTTTTTTCGGGATGACTCTACTGCATCCCCTCCAAAAGAAAACTGGTCTGTGCTCCTTAGGTGAGAAAATCTGATCTTGTTAACACTTTTATGGGAGTACCTACAACGTTTTCCTGTCTTATTTGTGATTGTTTTTATAAGATCAGATAAACTACTACCTTAAGTTGCCTTAGGAGTAACATCTCTAATATTTTGACAGTGTAAGTCATGCAGTACTCCTCATGCAAACAAGGAGGATGGGACAAAAAGACAGCAGTCTCTTTTTTCGGGATGACTCTACTGCATCCCCTCCAAAAGAAAACTGGTCTGTGCTCCTTAGGTGAGAAAATCCAATATTCCCTCACTTACACACCAGTATCTTATTTGTAATAGCATTCACCTGACCCAGTTTTTAAACAGAAATAAATGCAGAAGACAGAATCTTCAGAGAATGAGTTTTCCCAAGAGGCCCCAAGAAAATTTAAAGTAGGTGGCAAAGACAAAATTAACTGAATGCTTACAACAAAAGGTAACATCCACTATCTCTGTTCCTTTCAGACACCTCCATCTGGATTTTATTTTTAGGATGCTTGTTCCTTCCCACAGGTTCAATGCTACCCTACCCATTTCACACCATTTAACCACTGAAAGCTCTGGAAATTCCGGCGCAGAGAAGCCAGAGCCCCGTGTATTTCACAGTGATGTAGCTAATGTGTCAGACTTGTAAAATTGCTCTTAGTGGTAGACCTCCATTTAGAGAAAGATGGAAACTAGCTTTAAATACTTAAGGCTTTAATATCTAGTCCATTACACTGCAGCAAGGTCTTGTAAAGAGTCAATTATGGGATACTTCTGATTTGATCCACATGCAAGGGAAATCCGCTTCTTTGCCTTTAAACCTCTGTAGTAAGTGTCCTGTTTAAATAATTAGTGACACTTTTTCTTTGATCAAATTGATTCACATTGTTATTCTTTTATGTTAATTTAAAACTTAATCCATGTAAAATCCAAGGCAGATCTTAATCCATCATTCAGAGAGCTTTTACAAAAGGGCACTATCGTGAGATTGTCCAGAAAACACAACAGGTTAAAGACAGTAGTGAAACAACTTGAGTTAAAATGCCTTTGTTTTTGGCCTTCTGAAAACCTATGAATTGCCAAATAAATAAGTTAATACTGGTAGCATGGGTAAGCAGCATGACAATTTGGAAATAATTGTGAGTGGAGACACAAGGCTAGCAGCTACTCCAGCACAAAACCTAATCTCCAGCATATTTAATGATGAAGCCAAAATCTGAGCATTTCCTGCCATTAAAAATGTGTTAATCATGGAAAATATTTTAAAATAAACTGCAGTTGCTTTTACTTATATTCTTGTTTTCTATTCAAAACTTAGTTGTCCAGGTTACAGAGAAGTTACTAGCAACAGAGCTGGAAAGGTTTTCAGGCCAGAGAGAGTTAGGTAAGGTGCTCAGCCAGTAGCCTATGTAGAAGAAAAAATACTCTCAATATTTATCCTTACATGCCCATGACATTGTCCTTGGTAAGGTATTTTGCTAAATCTGTGAATGAGAGGCTGGGAATAAAGTTACCTGTGTAAGTGCATAAATATTTAAAGTTTTGTCCACTAGACCATGGCAACTCTTTTCTTGCTGTACACATTGAGATAATTTGAATTAGTGTCTCTACAGCGAGGTAAAAATAAGTTATGGCCTCAATTGCAGATAAACTGATAATTTCTGGATAGCAGGGTTATATTTCAGCATAACGTTTCAGATGCTTGTATATTTTCCAATAATAATTAAAAGATTATGCTTCTAGACAGCAGCACTGCCATTTAATGAACAAGGAGGCACTGGAGCTACTTTGCTAAAATAGTGCTGTTTCTTCAAAAAGAAGGATGGAGGAGCACTTAAACCCTCCAAGTGTTCTTCTAAAATATTACTGCA
Organism: Merops nubicus; assembly: GCF_000691845.1. NCBI lineage: Eukaryota > Metazoa > Chordata > Aves > Coraciiformes > Meropidae > Merops > Merops nubicus. The sequence continues at coordinate 22,889 of NW_008582190.1, forward strand.
ACACTGCAAAAGAAATAATAACAGATAATATTTCACAATAATAAAAAAAATATTTAAGGAAAACAAGAAGAACATTTTGTTTAACTGGATGACAAAATCCTCAAGCAAAATTGTTTTATAAGATGACTAATGGAACATAATTGTTGTAACATTTCCACTAGAGCATGAAGAGCTGGGTCTGGAGGACCTCTGCTGTTCAGGCAGTGCACTGTGCAGCCTCACGTGCAGAGTATTGTCTCCAATCAACAGCAAAGGTGAACAGTTTTGCCTTATCTTTAGGAATTACACTAGCTGTACAGCCACACTAACATTAGAAAAACCCTTTTTATTTAGTATAATAACCTCAGTTCTTTTGTAAGAGAGTATCTTTCATCTATCTATAATTTATAAAATTAAGGACTGCTGTGAAGATTTAAATAGACAATATTTCAATTCACCTGCTGAAATTTGTACACTGATGATGAAACTTGGAGGTGGGTATGTTTTGCTTTCACCATTTGAGATAAAGGAGAAATACCTAAGTGAAGGCTACAAATACCAATAAGAAAGAGAATGTCTTCTTGTTAAAGTAAGAAGGTGCTTCCAGGGAGCACGAGAAAGGTAAGAATTTCATTCTGCCCTTTAGGCTTTGGGAAAACCACCCTCACTGTCACCTCTGAGCAGTGTGCATGCAGAGCTCAGACACGATCTACAGACTTGCATGTGCTGCATATCTACAAAAGCTGCTGGGTTATATTCTAATCTTGTTTAAGCTATTAATTGTCCTTTATTAAGGATTGGGTTTTTATTTTCCAGGAAAAGCTGGACAGTAAAATTTTGCCCCAGAACTTGCTCTCTGGCTTTTGAATACGTTTTGAAGAACGACTACAGAAGCAGAGTGCTGGCAGTGGTCTAACCCCACCTCCGTGTCCTGCCCTTGACAAGTATTCTCCTTTTAGAGGTATTAAATCTTGGCAACATCCATCGCAGTTCCCACTTAAGCTGAAGTAAGTACATGTACAGAAGGGCTCTGTCAACATATCCGAGTGGAAAGATGTTTGGATTAACTGAGAAAACCTATTTCAAATCTCAGATAATAAAATGTCCTCCTAAATCCTAATTGCAACTTTCATCTTGTGTCTTAGGCCCTGCCACCAGCTGATGTGCCCATGCAGATCAAGTGTTTAGTTTGATAAATGCGGCTTACGAAGGTCTTGGTATTGCTGACTGACAGAGTAGCTGAATAGGATCCAGGCTTCTAAAGGTGATTATCTGCCTAAAGAAGGAAGAAGATGAGCACAGGACAACCTTGTTTGTCATTTTGCGCACTTAATCAGACAAAGCTCATAATACTAAGAGCTTCTCTATACCATCAAAAATAAAACAAAAGCAGCTTTCAGATAAATTACACTACCATTTTCCAGAGGGGGACAGCCACTGCACCCATTGGAGAATTATCTTTTAGTTGCTATTTTCCAGCAGAAGAACATATAATGGGAACATTAAATCATATTCCCAGAGTCTTTTCCCTGGAGTGTTGAGTCTGGAGTTTATTGCAGCCAGGTCTCACTACAGGGTGTACATAAAGCAGCGTTCTTGTTTTAAACAATACACCCAGGTAGAAAGTCACTAGATAGTTTAAATTAAAGTGACAGGTCTTGTTATCTGAAAGAAAGAGAAGTATAATGCTCTTTTAAGGCAGACATCAAGCTGACAAGGATAACTCACTAACAGCCCTTTCCTGAGTTGAGATTAACACCAGTGGTATGTGGCCCCTTTATTTTTTGTGTCTGTACCAAAAAAAAAAAAAGCATAAAGCAAATCTAATGTAATATGACAGAGTGGGATATTTCTCACTTATGGATTTACCTTACAAAGCATTATAAAGGTCAGTGAGCAGTGTCCCACCTGACTTTCAGCTGTTTTATATGGTGGAGAAAAGAACAATTTTCATGAAGGTCTCTACTTTCAAAAGGGTAAACCTGAGAAGGGGGAAAAAGGTTTACTCTTGGTTCTGTTTTAAGGTTAATATAACATCTACACCTGTGTGACAAACTTCTTTCTCTTTTGTCAAAGGTCTGTGATATTTACTTCACATTTCTTTAACGAAGACTTTGCATTAAACTGGTTTAATGCTATTATAAATACAAGCCAAGTATTAAAAGCAAATATAATGAAAATACATAGAAAAAAAAGGCATTTTCAGTGGGGAATACTCCACCATTTAAATGACAAATTAAACACCCCAAACCCAAACGTTAAGCAGCAACAAAGATGCCTAAGTAACATCACTTTAATACTAGTGCTTCAAAAAGAATTAAAATATCTTCTGAAAGGCATCCAATCCAGAAAAAAACACACTCAGAATTGCCAATAACTTGTTATTCTCCTTACTATCACTATTTAACAGCAACTGAACTCCTGTTTCATATTGAGAGGTCCTAGTCTTCGCCTGTTTATCATATACAGCAAATACTTCAGCAGCCAATGATCATAAAACTGATTTTAAAGTCAGGGCCACTTCCTCTAAACCCTTAGTACGTGAGCAGGCTCGGTGACACCTACAGGACTATTCACATGAACTCAGTCTTGCAAGGCTGGCACTAAGTCAACCTTGTGTTGACACTAAGAACTGCACTTTTGGGCTGTTCAGAATAAAAGTAGCTCAGTTCACAATTCTGAAATTTTACAACTGATTATTGAAAGTATCATTTATGACTATTAATTTCATAGCTGAAAGGTTTTTATTATCAGGTCTGTCAATCCAAGCAATTTCCAAGTGTCTTGTAATCACACCTAATTCTACATCTAAATCATTAGAAGGATAATGTTGTTATACTTGTAATGGTATTTGTCCTACTTTGAACATTATCAAACTGTTTTATCTAATCCTTAGGAAACACCATAATGAGGCTCATCTAATGGCTTCTACTAGTTAGGAAGGCAAACGAAAAGATTTAGCTCCTCAGTCTGTCTCTAAATCTTCTAAGTGAAAGATGATTTACAGTTAAGCTATGAAAAATGCGACCACTCTCAAGTCTGGAAAGTCTCAATCTGATTTCAGCAAACTTAAATCACCAGAAAAGATTGTGTCTCACTATAGATTGGCTTACCTAGGGAATCAGCATCTGGTGTGAAACATTCATTAAGTTATAAAAGGTTTATAGACTTGTCTGAGCTTCTATTAGGAAAAAAATGTTAGATTTTTCACTGAAAACACTGATCTGAAAGGTTAACTTTATAGCTCCTGTGTTTGATACCTAAAATAACGTTTTTCTGTCCCAATTCCAAAAATGTTATAAAATCAAATAAAATATAAATCATTCTTGTGAGAAAAAAACAAAGTAATCTCAATACTTTAGGACAAATCTTTACAGACATTACAAGAGAAAGTGGAGTGGTTCTTGTTATGATGAAGCTAAATACCCATCCTTTTGGAATTACTTGATCTTCAAAGTGCCTGATTTAAAAAAAGAGGATAGTACTGGCATTACAGAAACCATAAAGCATTTACAAAGACTAGACTACATTTTGCTTAGAACTTCAAGCACATATTTAACAACTAATAGTTTCACAGCAAGCAGATGAGGAGGTGAGAGGAAGAATGGAACTTGTGTAATTAAATTAAAATATATTTGTAGCAAGCTTTGAAGGCTGAGGCTTGCCTTCCACTTTGGCAGAGACTCATGCTCCATCACTCCCTAGTACAAGCTCCATCCCCCTCTTAGTTCCTCTGAGTCTACTCAGCACTCACCAATAGGTTGGAATTCGCAATGCAGCTCTGCACCTAGCACTGCTTGGTTAAAACACCAACATCTGCTTGGTATTAATAAAACTCAAGCCTCCAATAAACCAGTGGAAGCTGTTTTGTTGAAATGAGCTGAAATTTCATTTCATAATTAAAACCTGTGCAGTACAAAAAAGTCAAAACTGAACCTGCAGCCAACTCAAACAAGCCGTGACTGGGACTGAGAAGCTGAATTTAACAGCAAGTTACTATCTGCTTTCTCATGTAGATAAATTCAGTTTTTCTGGTGGCAGAACCTCCTGCTGATTCAAAGAGAACAGGAGCAAAACACTTGGGTTTGCTATACAGAGGTATGGAAAAAAGAGAGTAAGCAACCTGCCAGAGATAAGCTCACTATTGGTGCTGCCCTGCAAGCCAGATTCCTTGTCAGATTTTAAATATTTGTGGCAATTGTTATTATTGTGCTTGATTCCTTAAAAATTCATTGGTCTTCCTAAACAACAAGAAAACTTTTGTTCTTTTCTTTCTTAGGCCCCAGGCTTCCTCCCTCTCTGAAGATCTCTCAGTTGATTTTTGTTCCCTATTAAAGTGCATCCTTGGTGTCCACAGGCAGGCAGGGATGCAGATGGCTCTGCACTTCTCACCTGTATTTCTCACTCACCCAGTGAAGCCCTGCTAAATGACACGTGGGAACCTTGCTCACTTAAGCCAGAAGAGCTGGCTTTAGATACAAGCTTTCCAGTAAAACAGCCTGGGAAATATGCAAACTACACCTCTGAAAGTAAATTTGGGCTTGATCCTGAGAACCACTCCTAATTAGAGTCAAAGAGAACTATTTCCTTGGAAAAATACTCTTCTGTCTTAAAAATAAAGTTTTTCACATTAAACAGGAATTTTATTACTAGTTTGATGACCAGACAATAATCACCTTGGTACATAAGCAAGTCTCCTAGAGCTGACAAGACCATGCAAAAGTTAAACCCCTGAAAAAAAAAAAAGGAAATAAATGGCTAGAAAGAAAAGCAGAATCTCAGAAAGGAAACTTTAAAATGTTTCAGAATAAAGTTGAATGCGTATCCAACAGGTTTCTTTGTAAAACCAGTAGGTGTATTTGGAATAGCCACAAGTTCATCACATCGAAATGAAAAGTAAAGATTAAACATGCAAATTTAGCACCACGGGTTAATGTGCCCATTTTACCTTTCTCCCAAGAACACATTCCAACAGAAATCTGGGGCAGAAACTGTTTTCATGGCCCGTTCAAAGGGCTAAGCATTGTGTGGTGTTGAGTGGGTTTCAGTTTGAATAGCAATATAAGCACACCTGCTGAAACATTATTCTTCAGTTAATGTTTACTTGGGGAATAAGACTTTGGGTTTTGCAGTTTCTTGCTATGACACCATTGAAAATGTAATTTGAAAAGGTTATTTCAGCAGCACCTTTTCAACGGTCTGCCTTTGACTGTTGATCTGTTCCATGCTTTTGTCTGTTGTCCTGGTGTGCTTATCCAAAGTCTTTGTTATTAGCAACTTGCTATTCAGAAACCTGTGAAAAGTTTAGTATAACTACTGATCAGATGAAAGCATCTTCAAAAACACAAAGCCACTTTTGTGGCACTGGGTGTAACCTAGAATTGGAAGGTCTTGAATATTGTCTATCATTACTTTAACACATTAATATAACTAAATTCTATATGAAACCTTTATTGGACATGAAAAAGCCCTTCCAATGCCCAGGGTGTTACAAAGCAGAGTTGTTGTTTCTGGAGAATGCAGTGCTGACAATAACAGAGCAGTGTGAGGTATGACTAAGGCAGATGGAAATGCACATCTGAAGCAGCCCATGAAAGCTGCAAATTGCTTACTTGTTCTGAAGAATATATTCAAAGTTTGCTTTGAACTTTGCTGCAAATGGTGACTATGAAGAATATGAAAAAGTGGAGAGAAAGCAAACACAATCCATTTTCTGACTTACAGCTTCATTGTCCTCAACTGCACTTTTCCCCCCACCTTTGCATTAGGACAAACTATAGTATTAAGGAGAAGTTCCTTTACTGATAGCCATGAAAAGGTTTGATTCATAGTCACATTCACATAATAGCATTGCCAATCTATCCACAGCACACATCAACAAGTGATTTGTATTTATTTCATAAATAATGCTATAATATTTCAGATTTCTAGGAAAAAAAAATTACACTGACAGCATAAACATGCAAGGCTGACAGCTCTGGAGAAAAATACTCTGTTTAAACACAGAACAATCAGAAGTTATAGCAGTCTACTACCCCACAGCCAGTCACTACAATAACTCAACATGGACCAAGAGTATCTCTACAGGTTAGCTCCTGATTTTATCTCCCATTCATACATTTTTACCCTCATAATAACAGATAACTACAACAAAAGATTTTCACATTCGAGATGGAAATTGGTTTTCACTTGCCCCACAAATATGCACAAAGTAACCTGATAGATACAGATATTTCCTATACTGGAGGAAGTAGTTACCATTTTGATAGGCTTGGTGGAACTGTACCAATCCCACAGGACACTCTCCGGGCACCAGCCCTTCACCATCACCAGAAGTACCATCACACCAACCACAGCTTGTCTTTATGAAAGCTGAAGCTGTATGGATTTCATAAAGTGAAAAGCTGCATGAAAAAGGGCAAGAGCTCCTATCACAGAAAGCCTCCAGAGAGCTGTCTGCCTAAACAGCAGCCCAACAGCATTGCTGCTTCCTCATCTACAGAGTTACAGACTTGAGTCCCAGCCTTTAGCCTTCTCCGGGCTTCCTAGATCAAACAGCCTTCAATCCTTCTGAAACTTAATTTTAGAAAGCTCCTGGTTCCTGGTCCCCAAAGAGGGGCCTGTTCTCCATACCTGGGAGGTTTTATCCATCCTTACAATAATTCACATGCCCAGGACAGGCAATATTGATTTTAAGACACTGAAATGCAAATTTATTCACCAGAGAATACAAGGTAAGGAGCACTAGACAGCACAAGGGATAACAATATTCACCTACAGGCAGGTAAAATATTCACCCACAGGCAGGTTGTATTTTGTATTGTGGTGCCACTTACAAATATTTTGTCCATTTTCCAAAATTTTACAGGATTCTGTACAAATATATGTGGCAAATTACCTGCTTATATTTCAAGTTACAGCACTAATCTTGCTCATGCAAGAACACAGAATATCACTCCAACTTGCAGTTAAGCTAATAAATGCATATCCATAGGCACCAGGATAAAAATCTTAAAACTTTTTTTTCCTGCCAGAATGCTTTGTAATACTGAAAAGAAAAATTAGCCTTATTTGCAAAAAATAATTCAAGCAGCATATTAAAAAATAGAAAGCTTTCAGCAGCGTTATCAATTTTTATACTGAGCTCCTGGTAGCAATCCATTCAGAGTGAGGCTGGGTAGAAAATCCCCAGTGTTCTGCTGCCACCTGCAGCTGAGACAAGAGGGTTTGTTTCTGCAGCAACAGCCCAAGGGCAGTGCTCACGTCTGCCGTTATGGACTATTTTCAACCATTACAATGATCTCTTCTGGGTTACAATCCACAAATCTGTATGAGTTTCATCGTCCTGCATTACTGAAGAGAAAACTGGTGAGCAATTGGAAAGGCTCATCCAGCTACCCGAGCAATTCATAATAGACTAGGAGGAGAAGAAATCTGTGAAAGCTTTGAAGAGTATGAAATGTAAGGCAATTAAACATGCAAGATTCAATATTTGCAGAAAGAATATTTCAAACTGGTCTTTATTTAATATTTTAAAGCATTATTAATAACTGTGTGTATTTTTAAATTTTCAGTGTCCTTAATCTGAACATACCATTATAAGCAGTCTGACTCATTCAGAAGCTTTCTTATCACTGAAAATCATTGAAGATTTTCATGAAGGATTCTAGTGGATATTGGCTGCCCTAACAGCTAATCTCACCTTTGTTAAAAACGCTGTGAATATTCATATCAGCATAAAACAGAATATTAATATGCATATTAAAGTCCATATTGTAAAAATGCATTCACACTAGGCAAAAAACTTCTGTATCAGCCATGTTAACTCATTGAGCATAACCTTTGACTTCTATCATCTTCAAAACAAACAAAGTGATTGCCAAGAAGGGCTCTGAAAGCTGCAGATGAAACTAGAAATAGTCTGGAACAGATCTACAGCTTTGAATGGTCAGTTCTGAACGGCCTCATTTGATACATAATGAAAATAATACATCTATATGCATGCCCCTATCCTTCTGCCTGCATGTGTCTGTGTCTGTATTCACACATCTATTAAAATAAAAAACAAAAAGCCAAACAGATAAAGATGAGCCCTAAAACAATGCTGACTCAAGGTATGAAAAATAAAAAAACTAAATGGGTCATATCTTTCATTATTTCTCATATATTGCTTCAGGAATTGTATAAAAGTCAAAGAAAATTAACAGATAACAATATTAAATCAGAAGAGTAGATACACTGGAAATCAAGCAATATAGTCTTTAAAAAAAATATTTTGGAACAGTAGGACGTGCTTGAAAATTAACATAGAAAATGTGTCCAGATATGAAATACTGTGACAGGTAGTGTCAGTGCATGGAAGGTAAGTGTCCCGTGGGGGCCTGGGAGGGAGAGCAGGGGCTGCTGAGGATCCCCAAGGGTGGGTGTCCCTGCTGGCAGGCTGGGGCAGGGACCCACCAGTCCCTCGGGCTCTCTGCCTCCTGCCCTGCCCGAGCTCGGAGCTCTGCTGCAGTGCCTGAGCTCTCCTGGCTGTGTCACCAGCTTACAGAAGGCAGTGAGCCCCTAATGGCATTATAATTTAATCATAGCAAAAAGAAGAGTGACTGTCACGCTGACAGCCAGTGATTGACATGGCCTGGATTCCTGCT
>NW_008582190.1:31546-88344 GCF_000691845.1 Merops nubicus
TCAAGAAGAACTAATATGGCATGTGTTTACAATGATCAGGAGTCATCTGATAGCAGTGTCTTCACAAGGCTTTGACAGAACTGAAACGAGATCCATGGCCCGTATTCTCTCACACAAGAACTACAAGAGATTCATGCAGAGTTCTCAGGAGCTGAGTTAATGCTGAGATGGGTTGGAGAACACAACACTCTAACAACAAAACTGGCCAGCAACCTTTGCCTGTTAAATCCAACGAGGGTGCCATGTCTGCTCCTGGCACCCCGTCCCATAGCTGCTCCTATTGATTCTGCAGCTTCCATTCTATGCAATAATACAACTCCTTTAAACGTGTATGTGTGTGAAACTCATCACCTCTGGTAATGTCATCAGCCATGAATTATTACTGAGCTACAGCTAGACTTCTTTCATAGTTTCTCTTGGCACCTCATGTGTTCACTTCCACTTTCTGTCTGAAGTATTGCAAGATCATTAGCTAAATCTGGAATGCAACTGGAGAACACTCAGGCTGACAGAAGGATCTGAACATTAGATTCCAGAGAGAAAAATAACTTCTCAGGCAGATATCCTTATTGCTTTAAATACCTGGCATGGTGCTTACTGGGAAACCATTCTGGATGGATGCCACGAAAACTCACATGAACTCATGCTGGGTTTATTGCAAATTCTTGATAGGAAAAAAATGCATGTCTGGTAGTAATCATAGCTGGGCATAATACCATCCTGTAATGCAATTCTGTGCACCAAAGAGTGATAAAAAGTATCTTGACCCTTCTTATTCATGACTGAGGAGGCTACAAATTTACCCAAGTGTACTGCAAGAGCAATAAAGCTTTTCTCTACCCAAGTGAGTTTCATGTTCTTAGTTCTGCCCTGATGCTGACAGATTGGATCTGAGTGTTCTTTGGCATTGGTATTCTACAGAATATAATACACCAAAACTTCAGAATGACTGTACAACTCCTGCCATATTTTGTAGTTTCTTTGTATTTCTTTACACAAAACCTCTTCTAATGAGTGACCTGCTACAGCTGCTAATGCCAGCTTTTCCAGCTAAGCTGAGTATTAGATGTATGTGACATTCAATTGCAGTCCAAAAGTGTAAAGTACACTCACATTATATGTAGCAGTACCTGGACCACTCATCAGGAGATGGACACCTGTCAGATTGCCCATGTCTCTCTGGGGTCATAGCTAAACATACACATAAGTTATCCAGCAGAACAATAACAATCTCAACCTTTTTTTTGATGGAAAAATATGGAAAAAAAATTAGAACCGGGGGAAAAATTTAAAACCAACCAACAATGACAAAAACAAGACCTAGGAAAAAGCCCAAGTTCTCTCTGCTCTAACTGCCAAGCCCAGGTGTTCTTGCTTGCATCAGCTACTTGCATTTCCCGGATGGTCACTTGTTGAAGTAGCTGGTTCATAATTTTTAAGTCTAAATGCTATGTGCCTAGACAAGTTCTACTTTTGTGTGTATATAATTCCTCCATCCTTTGACTGGCTTTAGTGCAATTCAGCGGTGACTCCCTCTATGGGGGAGAGATGCACAGTTTTAGTTTGGATAAGAATTAACTGGCCCTCCAGTAGCAGCAAGCTTTTCTTTCCTGCACAAAATGCTTCTTCACTTTAGCTCACCATTCTTCCATTGTGCTCCTAATCAAATAAACTGATGAAAGTAAACATCTGTAATTCGGGAGGCATTTGATCACTGCCTTTCCTCAGCATTTGAACCAAGGGGTTCTTTTACAAGATAACTGCCCTCTCCCAGGGTGGTATACGTGATTACCCAATTCCTGTTGTTACAACAGACATGCTTAAACCACCTATTGTGTGTGCTATCCATAATTACATTTGTGGTTTTGTTCTGTACTGTCTCCTGGTCTGTGAGCTCATGCCTCTCCTAATCCCCTTCAAATGAATGGCACGCTGTTCTAAGGCCCAGAGGTCTCCTTACCCACAATTACTGGTTTCTGTCTTTTTACAACACTTAAGGAATCAAACATACCAAGAGAATATTAAAGATCTTTCAAATACATTAATCAATAAGTCACATTGGATTAAAAGAATTTATCAGCAGCCCTTTAATAAATCTGGAAGCATTAAGACTAAGAAATATTACGGTGACTCCAGGTTAAGTACAAGGAGGAAACAGATGATGAAACATGTCTAACATTTGTACACAAATAGGTGTACAGAAGACACAGAGGAGGCTGGAAATGCAGTGCTATTTGATCTCACACCACACTACTACAATTCTCATTGTGTTGGTACTCCATGAGTGTTCGCAGTCCTTGCAACTGATTAAAGCAAAAAGCCTCCTCTTAGTAACAGAGAGACTCAGGAGATTTGCATCCCTGAAAGGTCTGGTTCTAAAACCACTTTTAAAAAAAGTGTTTCCTTGCTACCAGCCCCAAACAGCTTTATTTCTCTTATTTAAGAGTTAAAATGGGCTATATGAGAGAACTCCACATTTTCAAACTTTGCTTGCTTAGACAGAGAGCTGGCAACTATCAAGGAAAAGAAAAGGTGCTCCCACCATGTTACACCTGCAAGGATAAGAAAGAGATTCCTTAGAGTCAAAGACACTGGTAGTAAATTAAAACAGAGGAAGTTCTGACTGGATACAAGGAAATCAAACAAACAAACAATCACCTAGAGGACAACTGAGCAGAGCAATAGGGGCCAAGAGAGGTAGGGAAATCACCCTTCCTTGAGAGTTCTTGAGATTGGACAAAGTCCCAAGCAACCTGGTCTGAATTAAATCCTGCTCTGAGCAGGAGGCTGGACTACAGATTTCCTAAGGTCTCTACCAACCCGAATAAAGCTGTTCTGGACCAGGCTGAACATCCATCTGAATCCACAAAACCGTTCTTCTGAGAGTGGCCAGAAGTGACCAGGAAGAGGAAAAAAAATCAGGAGAATTATGACGACTCATAGCCCAGGTTCCAGTTAATGGATTTCCAGAACTAATAGGGTGTTTTTTCTTTATTAACATCTTGGGTTTGATTCTTGAAATAATTCATTCAACTCTTGTTGCAGAGTTTTCTTCCATGAGTGCACAAGGCACGTGTTACAACCTGCTTCAAGAAGTCTCAAAATTTAATTCAACGATGCATGAAAAGCATCACAGCCTTTTGTTTACATCAAACACTTCTCAGTCATTGTTGAGCTCATCTTTCTTTCCTGTCAGAAACCCTTTTCTTCTTATTATTTACAAAGTAATCAAATGCAACCAAGTTTGCAATGATCACTTTGGAAGAAAGGCAGCAGTGATAAAATCCCTTTTGGATCCATAGCAGTCAATCATTTTTATCTGTTCTCTTTAAAGTTCAAATACTAAGATTAGATACAACAGCACATGTAACATTGAGTCACTTTTGCAAAATGCACTATTAGCCTAAGAAATTATTAAGAGCATTAATAACAAATATATTCCTTCACAGATAGTCAAGTTCTCTTTTGATTTGCTTAAGGCCCCCATCTAAAATCCCTTTACATCAGTCTTGCAATGGATTCCAACTGTATCTGCACCAGATTTTTATGAGCAATAATTACAGGCAAAAATGTTCTTTTCAGGTTCATTTTTTTCCTCTCACAAGCCTACACCTGGGTGTACCACCTGCTGTAACCAGAATGCACCTCCAGCCAACCAAGGCATGTCATTCTCTGCAACACAGCCTGGCTACAGCCAGCCACACAGCCCAGCAGGATCTGGATGCAGCAGCTTATGTAGGAGGGCACAGTTGCTTGGGAGCTGGTGTTGTATGCAATTTCATATTTTGAATTTATTACTTCTCATTATGACAGTTCCAGAGAAGAGAGGCAATAACAATAAGGGGCTGCCCTCACTTGTCCTTCAACATCTATTACTCTTCTTCTGCATATTCATACTAAATTTAACTTCCCATTGTTGCCAAAGCTGACTGCTCTCAAACCTTTCAACGGGCGTCTGATTCCCTCCCACTGACAAACTGCTCTGCTCCTCTGCTGCTGGGTACACAAGAAGGAATGAGCTTGATTTGCAGCAAAGGTTACATACAAGAAACCTTTGTGGCTCTAAAGGTAGTGCAACACTGGAGCAGGCTGCCCAAGAAGCCCATGGAACTTCTTTCAATGAAAATTTGTAAGATGACAAACACTTGGCAAAGATGGTCTAATTATATTTGATCTTGTGTCTGTGTAAGTGGCCAGACTAGAATGTCTACCTAGTCATATCCAAGAAGGAACAAGCTTGATTTGCAGCAAAGATTAAGGTTACATACAAGAAACCTTTGTGGCTCTAAAGGTAGTGCAACACTGGAGCAAGCTGCACAAGAAGCCCATGGAACTTCTTTCAATGAAGATTTGTAAGATGACAAACACTTGGCAAAGATGGTCTAATTATATTTGATCTTGTGTCTGTGTAAGTGGCCAGACTAGAATGTCTACCTAGTCATATCCTTCAGTGACCTCTATGATTGACAGATTCTTTTTCAAATTATAGATTCTCCACATTGTACAAATAATACTTTCATTTCTAACCACTCTAATCACTTGCTTATTCATCAGTCTGTAAAGTTTTTAAACACCGTAATACCTAAACAAGAGACAGTGCATGCCATGCAAATTCTGAACATGTCCAAAGAAGTTTTATGCAGTTCTAGAAAATCACAGGACTTTTATCTTTTTAAAGATAAGAATACCACTAGAATTTTGTCTTAGTCTCCTCTTAAAAGTGTCTAAATACACTTCTCAAAGATTTACTCTTCATGCAGAGACCAATATAGTCCAGGAAACTGGAAAAAAAGTTTTAAAAAAATAGTTACAGAAACAATGATATTTACTGGGCTCCCTTGTCCTACTAGCTGAAGTTTGTTTGAAAAGACTATGGCCTATAACTTGGCCTATAAGCTATTCATTCTAATACAACTAATTTTCAAAAGTTTTACTCAAAGTAGATCATTTGGGAGAGTCACTCTTCTTACTTGTTTTTTTTCCTTTTTAAGAGAGCAATGAAAGTATAACATTTACAAAGTCTGCTCTAAACCAGAAGGGTTTGATGTGGAAAATGGAAACATTATGGTCAATTAAACTTGCAGAACCAGCTTTAAACTGGGATTTTCAAAGTTACCAAAATGAGAAATCTTTTTGAAAATGCCATAATAGAAATGAATACATTTACGTGTATTTTCAGACAATGAAGGATTATATCAAGGAGACAAAATAGGGCAAGTTAGGAACAAATTGCTAAACAGAACTGTGAAGTTTGTTGATACTTTCAACAATACATTCAATGTTACGTTAACATACTTTTAATGGAATTTCAACTAAACATAACACCCTGTATATTATATATAAACCTCCACTGGGAAAAATATTTAGTTACTTTCTGCATGCATAATGACACTACATAATAATCTTGAACTTGTATAAAAAAAGGAGTTTAAGTTTTTAACTAGGGATTTAGTCACACCTCATCAGTATCATATTTACATGAGCTCAGCCAAGCACAAGTGAAAGTTTTACTGTCAACTTACTTTGCATGTTCTGTTATTAATCCATACAAAGTCCATTGAGGTAAGTCCCCAAGGTACAATCAGTTTCCAAATGTTGTGAAGAGTGTTTAAAATCTAGGCTGAATGGATTTGCTAAGGTATGGATTTTGTCCTATGACATATTTAAAACATGTGACACACTTGAAACCAATCTGTGGTCCCAGACACCAGCTTTAAAGAAGATAGAGAGATAATGAAGGATATTAAATACATCAACATTCTGTCTCTGTAATTAATACTTGTATATTACAGATTTGTACATAGATGCATTGCTGAAATTACATAAATCATTACTATGAATACTGTTTTATTCTTATTTGCAGTTGCAAATTCCTCAAAGGCACTAACAGAGTGAAGCTCCATTGTGTTTGTCTAAACAACACAGAACGAGCTTTCCCAGGTTTGCTCTCTAGATAGACAAATCAGCCAAACCCTACCTCTGTTAATGGATGTATACATCTTAGAGAGAAAAGACACAACAGCAAACAGTGCTTATGGTATGGGGCAGTGTCAGAAGGCTGCATCCTGTTACCAATGTGTAATGTGTATTTCTAGATAGAAAGAGTACTCTTCAGCTCTTTAATTATAAATAGAGGGATGCATATAGGGGAAGTTACGGTTCAAAAAGTAAGTGAATATGAGCTATTCTTAAAGTCAGTCACATAAAACTGAATATTTTAAAGTCATAAACTTCCCAGCCTATTAGAAATAAAGAATGTTTGTGTTTTAAGAGGTTTTCCAAGTGCAAGTGTGATTTACATTGTTCAGACACTTACAGTTATTATTCATTTCCGTGAAGCAATACCCAGGAGAATGGCTTTGCATGATCCATCTTAAACCTGTGCCAGATCTTTACGTTCTGCTTACACCTGTGTAGATGGTAGAATTTTTGGTGGTGGTTTCGTGTTAGGGTTTTTTTTTGGCTCCCAAAGCTATATTATCCCTCTGAACTACCTAAACAAATTCTACAGCTCCCTATTTCACAAATACCTGCCACTCTTACAGAAGATTTGATAAACTCTATGTGTTAGCTCCAAAAAATTCCATATAGTAGTCAAGAACTATCAAGGTCATTTCCTTTAGGTGAGTTATGTTTTGACTGGATTTTGCAATTCTTTTACTATGGCAACATATGGCCAATCAGAATTAGAAAATCCCATCTGTTTGCAATTGGGTTCAGCTACCATGTTTTAAGTCTGCTGGTAATATTTTGCATTCTAAGCTAAGTAGGACTTAGGCCAAGACCTTTTTTTTTTTTTTTTTTAAATAGACCTTACAAAGCAAAAGATTCTGAAACAGGTTTAATTAAGCAGTGATACTTGAAGAAACAATTTTAAGGTTTTCCATTCTATTCTTTTATCAGATCAGAATAACAGCATTTTTATCATATCTGTAGTTTCATAAAAGATAAAATCACAGAGGAAACTACAAACCCTACAAGTGTGTCTTTAATATTTATATTATAGCCCAATACAGCAGTCTTTGTGTTGAGAGATCAATAATTGTCTCAAGCTATGATTTAAAGCATTTAGAGGAAACAGTTTATAGCAAAGCATGGCTGCTTCTGGCACTGAAGCTACATGACATTGGACTTGTCCAACCAGCTTTGAGCAAAATTCCTCTCTCATGTCTCAAGATTTCCTGTTAAACAAACACCTGGGTGGGGAAAGCAGCTGGATGAACCAGGATTGCAGGTCTGGGCTATGTTTATTTTTACTGGATTACTTATAATCCATACCATTGCCTCTTCCTAAACCTCTTCCTTTTATACATTCTTAGAAACTTTCAGTACAACACGTCACCACTTCTAAACACAGCTAAGCTGTTTTAAAAAAAAACCACAACAGTGGCCATGGGATGATCAAATAATATATTGAATTTTAAAAAAGTAATTTTTATTATATTTAAGCTCATATTCACTACATGGTATATTATATACCTTTATACCTTTTGAGGCTGCTAACCAAGTGGTATAGCAGACGTTATGAAAGGTGACTTATGAGATTGTTGTACTTGCTGGGCAGCAGCTAAAACAAGTTGCATATTCATAGGACAAGGAAGCCTGTAAGATTAGTGTCTGATAAGGGAGTAAATAAACCCTACAGCAAACAGGAGTAATAATCTAAGCATTTAAGTTATTAAACCTACTGTGCATCAAATCATCTCACCACTGTGTATGATGAAAACTTTTGAAAATAAACACCTGATAAATCATTCATGCAGAGACACAGTTAAATACAAACTTATACAGAGTACACAGCCAAATGAAAATTTCAGGACAGATTTATTAGCTTGTGGATGTTCTTAATTATTTGAAAAACTATAGTCTTACTACCAATAGTAAAAACAATCTGTAATAAGACTCTAAATCTCAGAAAAAGAAAAGTCACTTATTGAAGAAATGAAGAATAAAAAGAGAGAGAAAATGAAACCAATCTTGTAATGTAAAGCAAACATATGGTGGGCCAGGGCAGTGGTTCCTCCCATCAGCACTGTTATCCTGTCACTACCAACAAGGCTTACTATAAGTATGGACTCAAAGACACAATGCAGAAGGCATACCAGAAGGAAGGCAGGGGAAGATTTATTGCATTCAATTATTTTTGTTTAAAAGTTTCCTCTGGGGCACAAGCACGTAATATATTGTACTTTCCATTACCTGGTGCAAATGTAAAACATACCTGAAAAACACATTTCATGCTTATAGCATATTAAAACAACAAGTAAGATGTCATGGCATGAGTTTGATAGATTAACTGCCAGTTACTGATGTTGTACTATATTAGTTAACAGCAAATTAATATCATCAGGCATATTTCCTCTCTTATACCTAAAAAATATTAGTATAGAAACAGGGATTCCCATAAATTCTTATCACTAGATTGTAGAACAGGGCTGTTAGTCTAACTTGGGATCAGAGAAGCAGCAATTTATACATTTGTTTGCAAACATATTACTCATATTCAAAACCTTTTCTACCCCAGTTACTTTTAGCAATTTAGAGAATTTTTATAGAATAAGCCCAAAAACTTACACAGGTATCCCCAGAACTTTTTCACTGTGACAGTGATTCTACTTGACACACGTGCTCTCTTGTACTTGATGAAGTAGCTCTTAAAGGAGCATTTCAACAAATTGTACTGAGTTTATGGTAACTGTCCCTACTATAAAATGTGCCCAGAATCTTTCATCAACACCTTTAATTTAAATTTATATAACTCTGTAGATTCACTGTTATCTGAAGTAAAAATAACAGGGAGCCAGCATGTTCTAGTGTAGACTTTGTGCCACCACAGTTATTTCCTGGATAGCCTAGCCCACTGGGATGTACTCTCACCTTATTCCATTTCTTTTGGTTTGTTTTCTGCACTTTTTTCAAAGGAAGAAAAGTAAATATATAAATAGAAAGCAACTTGACCTGAAAATCAGATGCAAACTAAAGTCTAAAACATTATCATGTTGAATATATGGCTAAGTTTGGTCTTTTATGCTTAGCATTCCACGTGCTCCACGAGATGTGTGTTTCAATCACCATTAATTGTACTATATGACAAATTGCTACACACCTTTCCTGGCTCCACCTTCAGAATAAACCTGCACTCACAGTAGTGGAATATTTCCCAAGTACAGGGTTTTAAAACTGTTCACAGTTTCCAGTGCTGGAAGTACGTCCTTCCTTACAGCCCCAGTTTTGTGGAATTTGAGATTTTTGTTGTCTCTTCATATGCATAACAAAAGAATAAACTTGCACTCACATTAGTGGAATATTTCCAAAGTACAGGGTTTTAAAACTGGGTTTCACAGTCCACTGGCCCAGTGATAACCCTTCACAGTTTCCAGTGCTGGAAGTACATCCTTCCTTACAGCCCCAGTTTTGTGGAATTTGAGATTTTTGTTGTCTCTTCATATGCATAACAAAAAGTGGACATGAACAGTTTACTTGAATTTAAAAAAAATCTAATTCCCCAATGAACTCTGATCAACACCTGGTAAATTCTGAGAATTTTCTAGGCTTCAAACAAATTTCTTACAGTTATCCAAGACTCCTCATATCCTACTCAAACTTTTTCTACCTCTCCATCTAAAGATCTTCTTAATTATCAGAATTCTCTCCCGCTGCCAGAATGAACAGGTTCAAATCCAACAATCTGTACCAGCAGTAGCTGGACAAGCCAACCCTTCTAGGTGGGTGCTGGCAACTCCAAGTACAGTCACCTTATATGACTGGATTAGGAGTAGTAGTTCTATTCAAGGCAGCCTTTGGTCAACAACATAAGCCAGCAGCTGTGGCTTCAAGAAGTACTCCTGACCATTGATTTATGTCTCCATTTCTGGCTTAGGCTTCCAGACCTTTGGCTGCTCTTTTGGTTCCTGTCTCACTCCAGAGCCTCAGCTCTTGAACCACCAGCTACAGCACAGTGGCCTACAGCCCAATCCTTCTCATCAGTCACAGGATTTACTCCTCCTTCCTAGGAGTTCCAATGCAAAGAACTGTTTTGTCCCACACATTCATAACGTTTTGTTCAGTTACAACTTTAAATTGGGGAACATGAACGTTACTTCCACTGTCCAGGTTCTGGAGATTCATTGTGTAGAGTTATGATATGCCTGACTTCACATTCAATAAAGCATCGAGTCAGATGGAAATCCCAGAGACAAAATTCTTACATGATACATACAGCACCTCATTAGTGACACAGTCCAAAGTCACAATACTGCTCCCTGAAACCTAGAAAGAGTATAGATCTACAAGAATAAATTATCCATCTCTGTTTTTCAGGTTTTTAAAGTATATTGCAGCTAATCTTTACTGTACAATCTTAAGTACTATAAATTTAATTTAGTCAAAGAAAGCTGATGTTCATACATGCTTACACTCTTATAGGAATTAAATTGTGAATCACCCCCCACTTTACTTATCCTCATAAAGAACACTTCAGAAAATTTGTGCACTTTGTCTCCATAACATTACCAATAGGAATGAAAGCAAAAGAGCATCCTGGATGTTTCAAAGGAACTTGGGACCTCTTTGAAGCACACACTGTGCACTCCCTGCACCTCAGCCTTTGCTCTCATCACTGGTGGTGATATTTCTACATTTTTCAAGCTTTGTCTTCCAGGCAAATTTTCACACCATTCAGAACACAATTTATTTTCAACACTTTTCTTGCAGCTATTTTTTGCTTTTTCCAGCCATCCTACACCCTTACTGACATCCAAATTATTTCTTCAGCACTCTTCCCACTCACAGATAAACAGTCATGTCTATAATTACCCACTCCAGAACTCACTGCTGGGCATAAGCAGGACTATGCTGTGGAGATCAGGAGTCCAAGCTCTAATGCACGTCAGTGGACAGAGTTAATTTTGAGTTAATGTTAAGCATTTCAACCAGTAAAAAGTTTTTAGTATTCTCTGTTTTTACTATTATCTATGTCACTTCCTCTATTCATAAACTTCATAACAAAAAAAAAAAAAAAAACAAAACAAAAAAAACATATATCTCTAAATCCCATTGTATAGAGATAGACATGGGCTACAGTTTTTGTAAGTTAACTTTTCAGTCATGTAGTGTGGTACCTACGGTTGAAAATGGAATGTAAAGAGGAAGAATCTGTATTTTAAATGGTAACATTTCAACATTTTTCTTTAGCGTGCCATGAAGTATCAAAATGACTGAGATTCATGTTGTTTTGCAGAAGCAGCTAGGAACACTGCTCCCCTCCTTTACAAAACAACTCTTTTACAGGGTTCTCATGAAGACTAAATTATGACAACATAAACCAAATGAGAGTTCAGAGTCATGCTCTTGAGAACCCCAGTAATGAAGGGTCAACCTCTCGTTCAGTGATGAGAAATGAGCTCTATCAGGTGGCATTCCTAGCTTTTGCCAGAAAGAAAAAAGAAATCAATAGCATCTTTAATGCCTAGAGATCACCTTTGATCAAATGAAGCAACTGGCTGAGAATTCCCCTGTGACAGGCACAGGACTGTGTTAATACAGTGAAATGTATGCTACAAAGGAGAGGCATGGCTCTACAACTCCTGCTCTAAAGAAGAGCTCCACTGCTGCCCAAGAGACAGTTGGCATGAGTAGAACTGCAGGAAAAAAAAGCTTTGATGATCATGATTCAGTTTATTATAGAAATATTAGTAATAAGATGATCATGGAGAAGAGAAAAAAAGAAATCACACTCTAGTTACATTCATTTGTTCTATAAACCCAAAAGGAGAAGTAAGCAAATGTGAATCTCTAATAAATTCCTACTTTCATATTGTCCAGATCCAGATCACAAGGAAGTGTAGAGTGGAGGAGGAGGAGGGTTTGGTTAATTAAAAAAGCAGCAATACAAGGCTGCAGCTGCTCCTGCTTCAGCACACAGCTTCAGAAAACTTTGTTCAGTTTTGAAAACTTGACCTCAAGACATTCCATCCTGGTTTTCTTCAGAAAAGGATGAAGAACTTAAATAATGCTGTACAACACTGCTAACCTTCCATTCAGAGTATCTTTTGTGGGGTTGGTTTTTTTGATTTGCTTGAATTTAGTTGAAGAAATGCATTTCTGAAAGATTTAGGGGTGGTGGTGTGGGAAATCTAGTGTATTCAAATACCCTCCACTGCTGCTGGACTAGAAAGCAAAACTGTTTTGGTAAATTTTAAATATTTTGGAGTGCTAAGCAAAAACTGTAAAAAATATACTGCATTTAGACTATTTTAAACAAACAAACAAACAAAAAAAGAATGACTGTGCTGGGCTTATTTAGAATCAAATGAGTGTTCTTAATGCAAGGGGGGAAGAAAAGTTCTGTGCAGGAATCCTAAAAGAGCAAGTATCAAAAAACTAGTGAAATGTGCAGCCCAGTGAAAGGTCCAGCATCTAATGATAACAGCACAGCAGTGATTCAAAAGCAAATAAATCCTGCTAGAATGAAAAATCAATGAGCTTTGAGAAATTCTGACAATGAAAAGGTCTCTCTCCCTGTGAGATCAAGTGGAGAAGCCCCATTAACAGAGCAGCCATCTGCTTTTCCTGCTTGTCACACACTGTACAACCATTCATGCAACTTTCTCCTTCATCAATACAAGGGCATTCACAAGAGAACAAATAGGCCCAAAAGTTGGGAAAAAAAGAAAGGAAAAAAATAATCTTGGGTGACACAGAAGGGTGCCAGAAAAGAGCCTTTAAAAACAAAACAAACCAAATCCAGCACAGAATTTGGAAATCAGAGAAACAACTCCTTACTGCACACACTACCCCCAGAGTCCAGGAGGCCCCGAACCTGGTGTGTATCCCAGCAAGGAGACAGGTTATTCATGCACAGAGAGATTAAACACTGGTGCAGATTGTTTTGTAAGAGTACCTGGCACAGCAGTGGGCAAAAGGTTTGAAGAAGCCAATGTCAAACAAGCAGGATTTCCCTGAATGCTGCTGAATACACTTCAAGATGAAGGACAAATCTGAACTATTGACAATTCCTTCTCTTGACCTGTCTCTTTTGATTACCCGCCATGCTAGAGGCTGAATATTTCTACTAGAAAGGCTGAAATACTGCAGAGGAAGAAATTTTACAAGAGACACCACGTAACAAAGCAGTGGTAGATAACACAAGCTTAAAAGAGAAAGGAAGTAAAAATTCCACCCTCTTGGAGAGAAAACTGGCTCTGATTCCTTCCCTGAAGGTGACATTCATAACAAAATCCAAAGCAACAAGTGGTTTGGATTTGGAGTCTGTTTTATCAGCTGATAGTTGAAATCTATTTAAGAAGGGAAACGTTCTGGTTCCATTCATGGTAGTTCTCCTGTTGCTTTGCACGACTTTCAAGGCAATAAAATAGTCGGGAAATAAATTAATAAAAGTTAAAGAACTACAAAATCTAATTAACATCCAGACATCTGCATTTTCCAACACACCAAAATGAAGCTTGGTTCTTAATCACAGCCAGTCCTGTGGAGGAATATAACGATCTCTCTGACCACAGCATCAATTCTTTTCAGTGAATAAATATATTTGCTTAAGTAGTAATGCAAAACATACATATTCCTTTCCAAATCCCCCAAGTGCTTTCTCTTCTTTTCCCCTGCCCTTTCTGAGGGACTGTATTTGATGAACAAACATTTCTTCCACTTAGTAATCTCACAGCTAATTAAGAGATATGCCAGTTCTTTACCACAAGAATCCAGATCTGTTTCTCTTCAACAAACTCTTTTCTTCAATACAATGTATACTGGAAGTATAGTATGAGCAGTCTGACTTTATACAATGGTTCTAAAGTTTACAATACAAGAAAAACATCTTCTCTATTACTATTATTTCTAATGATTTAATTCAAACTAGTCAAAAGGGGTTTTTTTAGCTCCATTAATGAATTTGCATATATGATATTGATTCATCTTTTAAAAAGCATAAGCAGAAAAAAAAAACCAAATCATTCAACAGCTTCTGGCATATTGGCTTTATGAGTTATGATAAAAATAACCTTTATTTACATATAATTTTTTTCCCTTCTCAGAATATCCTAGAATGTTTAAACTTGGCAGGGAATAAATAGATGCATCAAATAAATCAGTATTTCACAGTGATAAAGGGGCTGACAACACTTTAAGAGACAACAACACCTGCTAGTGTCCCAGAAGATTAAGGTGCAATCTCTTGGGAGTGTGTTTCAAACAAAATAACATTTACTCAGGAAAAATAATCCCAAACTACTCTGTAAGTTACATATTTCTTACTTTTGAAAAGAATGTACAGTCCTACCACAGTGCACTACGATTTCTCAGATGATTTCCAAATGTTTCATTACTACATAGGATGGGATACAATTTCTGATCCAGATGCTTAAAAGAACAAATCTAACAAAGAAACTTAATCTGAGCTAGACTTGGCAAATTTTCCAGCAAAAGAGTAGAATGATGTTTTGGAAGCTGCTCAAACAAAAGCCAAAATGGAAATATGCCCCTTTCAACCATACCCTAGGCTGCTGTTAAAAATAAAAGGACACTTAGAGTTTCCACAAGTGTGAACTGCAGCTGAGGTTTATAAAATACAAAACTTAGATGTCAAACCTTCCCAAGTGTAGTTCTTTACTCTATCTAAAGCTAAACTAATAATTTTCTACACTATATGAACAAAAGAAATATATAAATGAGAGATCTTACATATACATGAAAGATTCTATATTAATTAGAATGAAAACAGTCTTTGTTTTTAAATTATTATGCTTTTAAATCATGGAAGTATGAAAATGGTAGAAAATGACACAACAAACTTTAGTCTGACCATTTCAAAGCACCTAATGAACATAAGCTAAATGTTTATAGAAGTTTTTTCCATTTACTGTAAAAACTGTAGGACAAAGCTCAAATATGTTTGGAGTCACGTATGGTTTATGTGAACTCAAATGTGCTGAGGTGCTGTTCTATCTGAGAGCCTTGTTCCTCCCCTGAAGAAAGACATGGCTAAATCTTTGTATAGCCGTGCATCTATCTATAAACACCATAAAAATCTTTAAAATCTTAGCCAATTTTTTTTTTTTTATTAGTAATATTATTATTTCAAGCCCTTCAGAGAGGAGAAAGAACCAAATTTATCCTTGGCTCCACTTACTTCAGGCAAAGAATTTGGCCAAATGTTTGTATTCCATCAAGAGGAAGAAACGAGGAACTTAAACAATAAAAATAACCAATACCATACACAAATTACACATGGAAGAATGGTGGTAATTGTCTGTCTTTCCACCCCCTACCTTATATTATTGCTGTATGGTTGCAATTTAAGAACTAGAAAAGTTCCCAAACTAGAATTGCAGCAGTGAGCTAGCCAGACATCACCACTCCAGAGACTAGCCCTGCCCGCCGCGTACCGCAGCCTGCGTGGTCTGACACACACCGTGGAGTTTAATTATGTAAATCTATAACTATATTCACTTTACATAAATCAATTTCATTCTAATTTCCTAGAAAGGAGGAATGGCTGACAGAACCCAGAGGGATCCGATTTAGAACACATCTGCAACAAATCTAATTCACTCTTTCATTCTACTGCAGCCACTTGGCTCTTAAAGTGTGAAAAATGTAAACCTAGCGTCAAACTACTTCAACGTACACTCACTTCAAGAATAAAAGAGAAGTTAAATCACAAATGTTCTTACCTTGACTGGAGATTTACATTTTATAATAGAACAGAATTTACAAGAAGGGAGAGCTCAGTACACAAAATTAATGATGAGAAGTTTAGATGCGCCTAGTGAACAGGAGTTCTATGGCTCTCAGATGCTTTAACTACCTCATCTATGCCTGAATTACAAAACAAGGTACAGAAAAGTGCAGCTTTAAAACAAGACTCAAATATAAGAATTTCTACACGACATGTCAATGAAGAGTGGAGCTTTTAATTTTTCCTGTGCACGATTGCTGTTCTGGTTTGAATTCACAGCCACAATGGCCAAGACGTTTCCCATACTGATAACAAAGAGGGGTTTTGTTGCTGCTGATGGAGGGGTCAGTGGCAGCTGGACCCTGTGCCTGACAATCGCTATCAAATACCAGCCTGCCACAATGCCTGTTCATCAGAATATAAACCACTTGGAATGTTGAATATGTCACTTCAGCAGCTGCCACTGTACTTTTCCCGTAACTTCTGAGCATCAGCTATCAACGCACTAACTCTCTGCTCCTTCACATCTTAGCTCTCATTTCGGTGATAAAAACTGTTTGTGGGATTGTGTGCCACAAATCAGATGCCTGAAATGACCCAGTATAAAAATAATCCCACAAAAATGGCAATATTCTTAATCCAAACCATTCCAGAGACACATTTTGCAATTTAGCTTCTCAAAGAGTAGCAGAGGAACAGGCTGAGGCATGGACTGAGACCTGTGGGTAGGGGAAGGACAGAAACTTTCCAACTCAGCTTTCCTTCAAAGTCAGGTTCACCTGTAAAGATGACCTGAGTATATACAAACATCACCTTACTCTATTTTTGCATCAACAGAGCAGTATTGGAAAGGAAGGAGGCAAAACAACTGCATTTTGCCATTTGCAGCTTCAACAAGCATTGGCTTTGCCTCATGAAAGACCACTTGATTATCAGCACTAGGTGGAGAACAAATCACAGTGCTGGTGGTTGTCTCTGCACTTTTACAATATTTCAGTGTATGTTGCACAAGCCTAAGACTAGTTTTTGGTTCCTGTATTTTAAAATATCTTTCTCTCAAAAATATTTAAAGAATTTATCAGTAAATTTCAATATAGTGCAATGCAAATAAGCCTGACAACTGACTTAGCAGAAGTTTTCTGGCAGGCAGAATGGCAGCATGAGCAGGGAGCTAGGAGATGTTAGTGCTTCATTTATGCTATCTATAGAAAAGAAAAAAAAAAAGACTACATGAAGTGCCTCTGGAAGCTTTGAATTTAGAAAATAATTAGCTGATGAACACCAAATTCCTCCCCCTTTCCTGTGCACATTTTTTCCACAGCAGACCTCTCTTGCAGCAGTGCCCATGAACAGCCGTGCCCTCCCGTGTGCCTGGCAGGCTTCCTCCCAGGCTAGGCCATTTGAACAGTGCAGTCTCAAAGCCACAGAGGCACAAGATTATAGATCTAGTCCCACTTCTAAATGGTAATAATATCTCTGTCATCAGCACCAATGATAAAAACCATTCCAACTTAGAGATCTTCCTGTAAAAGTGTATTATATCAGATGCTAAGAGATCACCCTACAATAGTTAGGGGAACCTCATAGCTTCTCTCTAATCCAGACAAAGGAAATACAAACTTCCAGGTTGGAAAGATAACATATTAGGACATTTACTGGCTTCACCTCAACCACTTTCTTGTCTGGACTCTCAAGACTCTTGTGTTGTCACCTCTGCTGACCAGCTTTTCACCCATGTCCAACACCTCCTGACACTCAGCGAGCGCTGTCACAGGAGGCAGAAATGAGGCTGTCATCAACCTGCTGAAAACTGTGCAGATAGTATCTTCTTATTCACCCTCCTAACGACACCTTACATGCATGAAGACATTTATGAGTAGCAAGAATTAAACTATGGAAAGAACAGAAATGGAACTTAAAAATCAAATGGGGTAAGCACTATAAATTCTATCATGAGAATATCCGGGAGAAAGAATGGATTTGATGATCTAGGAGTTGGCTTTGTTCCTGTGCTTTACAAACCAGTTTCTGCATCCCTTCTTGTGCTGGGTTGATGGAGCAATACACTCCTCAACTGATCAGTAGTTTCTCAGTAGTTATCCCTTCTTGTCAGTGACCATGGAAATATGCATGTGTACAACTAAACTTCTAAGGATCTGGTATGGATACTCCCAAAAAGTAGGAACTGCAAGATAACATTCAGAGGCTGAGATACATTTCTCACTAAATACAATTTAGTTTCACTTAAATACAGCTCTCAAGGAATTTATTAAAGAATAAAATCTTCAGTCTCTGATACCTAGAGCTTTCAGCCTTATCAAAGAACAGTGTAAGCACGTAAGCATGGGTAAGTGCATGGAAGCTTTTGAAGTGACCACACGGCATAGACTAGTATCCACAGAGGCATTTGCTGAAACACTGTTCAGCTTCTTCTCTAATAAGGCAGCATCTTCAAATAACAATATTCCCAGAGTCTGCTCACATTCTTTTAATGAGAAAGGTAGTGCTGGCCTGCAAGGATTTTCACACAATCCAAACAGCAGTGTTAGCTGAAAGCAGCGATGCCCCAGCGAGGATCTCCTCCTCCCAGAGAGGGGGCAATGAATGCACATTTGGCCAGGAGAAAATAACCATATTCAGTGTCAAGCACAAGTAAAGCAATTCAGAGAATTCCTGGGAGACAACTGATTCTGGCACCAGCAGAGAGAAGCAACACAAAAGAGCATTTCTGAGGCCATCTCCAGCTCTTCCCTTCTGACAGAGTGCACACAGAGACTCTGAAAATGCTGAATCCTTTAAACTTTAACTCAGGTGAGTTCCAACACCGCCTGGCCTGTCAGCCCATCATTTCTTGGAAGTTCTTAAAAAGCCTTAGGCAAGGCTCAGCATTAGTGTGGTGAGGGTGTGGTCTTTTGTGTAAAATAAAATCACATATTGAAAATAACAGATTAGATCTAGTTATGATAATTATTTAAAACTGGTGACTAAACAGATCAGTTAAACTCAAAGCAGCAGGGAAAGAAAAAGCACAGAGCAGCAAATGTCATTTCACAGAAACAGAAAAGCATGGGTTGTGAAGGAAAAGTGCAGTGTCTAACCTCTGCAGATCCAAGTCCTTTTCAGCCTGATTTAGCAGTCAGCTGCAATGCTTACACATACTTTTGCCAGCAGGAGTGTGTTTATATGCACTTGTATTGATATTACACACACATCAGTGCAATATTATCACTGAACGCTTAGAAAGCATTTATTAAAAATTATGATAATGGTGGTTGCAGAACCTCCATATTAATAGCATAACTCTGCGTGTTTGGAGCAATATATTGCCAGTAATTTCAAATAATCCAAGAAATTGTTATTTCAGCAATGCCACATCATTTAATTTCAATCAGTCAAGAGATTTATTAAGTAAATATCCATATACTCAACAGCTAACAGCACAGTAAAGAAAATTTGGTCTCTTATGAACAATTTCATTTTGAATTTTTGGAAGTGTAAGATATGTCTGTCCATAAATATTTAGTAAGGATCTACAGAACATGTGGAATGTTTAAAGAATATTTTACAGCTAGCATGCTCCTTTTATTTTGCCTTGTATTGTATGAAGCTGCCATATTTAAACGGTGCTATCAGCTGACACAAGCAACTATTTAACACCATCCAAATGCAGTTAGATTCTAAAATTATTTAACGTAAGTAATGTCAGATGAACCTGATTATCCTCCCAACTCTCAAAGATATTCGTTTCAATCCTCATCTATAATAAATAATTCCCAGCTACAAATACTTCTATTCAGACACAGTCATTGCAGCTTTTTGGTTATACTGTCAACAAAAGCAACGCTAAGAAAATTTAAGCTGATGTAATGGTTTTCGTGGCATCTTTTTGCCAACAAAGCTTGTACCTAAGATCTGACCACTCACAATTTCTAAACCAGATTATAAAGCTAAATCCATGCAAACCCTGAATGGATCAGGATTTTATTTCTAGCGCTGCAAGATCTTCAGTTGTGGCCAAGTCTTATCAGCTACAGTGGCAGACAGATTACAGAAGATGTGCCATGGATAAGTATGAGGCACTACCAGCTTAAACCAATTACACACTTAGCACAAAGTTGTCAAACTACAGACGAATGCCAAATCCTAACATGCAATTTCTACCACGCTTACAAATTTGAAGGAGAATTATACTGAACAGAGGGCCTGCAAGAAATGCAAAATGTAGCTGGGAAAACATATGGTGGAAAACAGTATTTGGAAATACGTAGGATTTTAGTGGTGTGTAAATAAGGAAACCATACCAGCTCCAGAATCACCACTGCAGAATCTACAGGCTTTTTTTACTAGAAGTCCACAGCTCAAACCTGCCTGCATCTATTTGTTGGCAGACATATCTATTAAATTATTTGCCAGCTGAGAGTCATTTCTTTTACAATAAGCAGCATAGTGAGAGGTAACTACAAAGCAATCCTGATCTGTCCTAATTACTCTTTCCAGGCAGGAAAACGTGTGATAAAATCCATGTTTTGTGACTCGCTTCAGTTCTGCTAACCTGTAGCTTCTGATGGCCTTCTACAGCGCTCTTAAACTACACGAAAAAAACCCAGACAGACAATCACTGTACAATTTAAGGCACATAATTAGCAATTATTTCATGCACACTTCACAATAATAATCTGTTATGTACTAAGGGAAAGAAACATTAATGAGCTACTTCTGGTGCTGCTCTGTGTACTGTGTTTGCATAATAATGAGGTCCAATCTGCTGGAAAACACATAAAGGACAAATTAATAAGGTCGTCATTTTTGTCTAATGATGCTTAATACAGTTTTAGCAATCTGCTCGAGACAAAAGACGGTCACTCAGACATAGCCGATTATGCATTCGCGTGGCAGCTGAAATCTTTATTAAACAGAATGATGAATCTGATTACCATGCGATAACAAATATACAGTCTGAGAGTGGCCGTGGCACCTCCTGCAAGCACCCCTCACGTCGACTATTAAGGCTTTACTCAGATTGAGGTCAGACTGGTATTCCCCATAGGCGCATTAAGATAAAAGTTTGCCAAATGTGGTAACGTGATGAACAAAACAATATCCTGTTATATAAAAGCGACTGTCTCAACAGCTGACTGTCTAATCGGTTATAGCAACAACTCCTTAATAAGTTTAAAAATTTAATTGTCAGAGTTTCGTTCACCTTTTAACACATGAAAGACAATTTATTGCATTAGCTAAGCTAGATCTTAAAGCAACCCGAGTCCTCGGCACTTATGGTACCAAAATATTTCCTCCAAGTTCCAGAGTCCAGTCTCCTGTAAAGTTGTTACCGTTTCCCAAAGGAGACTGCCAACAGGAATATACAATTATTTGGGGTATTTTAAGGACTATAAATAACACTAATTTGTGTGCCACTGATTCCACATAAAGCCTGAATAAGTTAATGGAGGTTTCTAGGTCAATGGCAAACGCATGATGTAATTGAATTTATTGAAATGTAGCAGTAAATTTAAAAATCTAACTTTCAATATAAACATATAATTGATAAAAAAGTAGGTTAAAAAAAAGATTTACAAAAGGTAATTTGCTCATCACACCTTAAATTTAAGTCATGAAAATACAGCGTTGCCTCTTTAAATGATTACCAAACCCAGAGGTAAATTACAGATCTTAAACCCAGTGAATCTATTTTAAGCTTGTTTTGCTATAGCAATGTGATTTCTGTTAAAGCAGCAATTCCTTGCCTTCCAGAACCAACTGTACTTGATTTATAGTCGGCACATGACATGAAGTAATTTAAGATGACATATGATACCTCATGACAACATACATGATTTAACACGGGGTAGGCAGCAGCATAAACTACAGTGTTGTTTTTATCTCTACAAATATATTTCTCAACAGCAGCAGGATCTTGTGTTCAAGAATATGTAACTGGGAGCTAAAACTGAACCCATCACAGCTTCTTCACTGTAATGTGCATGTGTTTGCTCTGCTACATAATAGCATATAATAAATCACCATTTAAAATTCTTTTACTCATTCTGTGTCTTCATTTACAGTCATATACTCCCCATTACAGGAAAAACAGCCATTTCATTTAAAGCAAGGAGATGATTGAATTAAAGCTATATCTACTCCTACCATCATTCACCCCCAGTCCACCCTACCTTTCTAAATAAATAATTTGCACAGACAAAATAAGAAATAGCTTTGTTCCTCACCCCCACACCTCTCACATTCAAGTCTTCTGGCATATTAACCTACTCAAGAAGGCACAGAGTTTCAACAGACCCAAAGCAGAGATGCCAGCTCTGACAATTGTCTCACAGGTCTATTGAAGATGATGGGATATATTTTTCCCCGAGCCTCTTTGAAACAAAGACATGCATTAAGAGATTAGGTGTCTCTCTACTGAAAGCTACTAGCTTTCAGAATGACTCCTCAAAGCCAGATGTGGTCTTTTTTAGTCTATGTTGCTCCTCCAAGCCTAGAAGTTTACTGGGATTTCTCTATAGTGAATAGAATATAAGAAAAGAATAGGAAAGAGAGACTTATTCAAAAAAACGTGTAACAATTAACAGTGTCTTTCAAGCTAAAAGAATCAGAAGTTAAAACTACAGGCAGACTAAGAACATAACATTTGTTTATTTTATAGTAACAAAAGCACAGCACTCCTAAACCTGCTAGCAGCTGATGCCCCAGGTACCCTGCAGGGGCAGGGAGGCAGCGGGTGCCCCTCCAGCTGCTCACCCAGCCAGAGGGAAGGAAGCTGGGCAGGGCTCACTCTGCACAGAGAGGTGGAACACAATGCTGCTCATTTCCTGGCAGCTTTACAGAGCCCCTTCTTCTCAAGGTACAGAAAAAGACTGTTACAAAGATAAAACAAGAAATTTAACTATACTTCAAAGGAACCTGTTTTTTATGTTTTTTTTCAGTATACATTCCCTCAGTGCTACATTTCATTATCTTTGATATGCTAAAATATCATGACAGCATTTGAAATAGCAACCTTCATGGCATATAATGCTTCATAAACTGTTCCATCATCACACTGTCATACAGTGCATTTCAAATAGTTTGTGCAGTGGATAATGATGTGCACGGGCCAAAACATAAGGATCATATTCAGGTTTTGGCAAAGTTTTAGTGTCAAAAACCTCTGATTAATTTCAATTATATTTATATCCACAGCATAAATGAAAGAAAATCCAGGAAAGGCCAACGTGTCCTAAGGTTAACTGCACAGCTCCTTCAGGATGGAGCCTCACCCTCTGTCTTTATCTTGAACTAAGGCATTACTAAGAATACAGCAAAAATACACAGAGCTTTCTTGTCTAGATTTCAAAGAATTCCATTGAGAATGTAGTTTGCTAGCACTGATGGAAATACAATACCTATTAAAAATTTCTTCCCGTTGACTTCTTTAGATCATGTTGATTTTCGTACATCAGGGTCTGATTGACACTTTTTTAGAGCCACAAATAACATAAAGATACATGTCTGAAAATCTGACTATATCACATGTGCAAATATGTTTTGTTCTGGTTTTCCTTTCATGAAAGACAGGGGTAGCTGCTCTCTATTTTTCTATCCCTTTTCACAAGACATAATACTATTAGACACTGCATCAAATTAGACCACTACAAATATTTTAAGTGACTTGAACTCGGCTCTTAACTATAATTTCAAATCTCTGTGGTAGAAATCAGATGAGCCATGTACAATTCATCCAGATAAACCAAAATTTTCATTCTACATTTTATAGAAATGGGATTTTAATATTTATAATTATTAATTCTATAAATAATTCAGTAATCATTTTAATATAGAAAATAAACTGAGTTGACTTACCCATGACTGTACTTTATTACTGAAATGAGTAATCTCAGCTCCTATCAAAGGGCACGGAGAAACCGACTGAATGACACAGCTCCTGCATTGTAAGTAACTCGTCAGAGAAAACTCCTTCTCATTCCAAACAGCATTTAAAGATAGACTGGCATCCAAGTCTTCCAAAAAGAAAGAAAAGGTGCCTTATGTAGGCATCAAGAGATGCTTCAAAACAGATAAAAGATCAGAAGTTTCACTTCACATTTCTGAATGCAATGTTATTTTGCCAGAAACAACACGTTAAAGACTCTTTCCTAATCTCTGCAGACTCAGTAACTTCCCAACTAGAGTCCTTGTGACAAAAACCACGTACAATTAACTGCTGTCCTGACACCAGAACTGCCCATGCTGCTCCAGGACTGCACACCCCAGGGTCTGCAATCATTTCATGTCATGTACGTTGCCTCTGGGGAGCTGTAACTCTGCTGGGCCTGCAGAGGACACATCTCCAACTCACTGGGTTTCATCTGGTGTAGGAAATGTGCACGATTCTGTTCTCAGTATCCTTGTCTTTACTTTTTGATCAGAACAGTACAAAACGACCCAAGAAATTTGGGAGTGGAGGGTAAGCTGGTACGCAGCTTCTTTGCCTGGTTAGAGGTGCAGAGCTCAGCAGATCTCACTGGAGCTTTGCCTGCTTTCAGTCAACAGTAAATTGTGTGTGGACCTCCTTTTATGTGTCAACCAATCCTCTCAATTTCAACTACTAACTACTGAGGGGACAAAGCTGTGTTTTGAAGGAACAAATCTTGCCATCAGCTTCCCAAAAGGTCAAAGGCAAGGATTCTAAGTCTCGTGAATGGCCCAGTTAAAAGAAAACAGGTGTATATAATATATTTTTTTGGCCAAGTCCTGAGATTTTCAGAAACATTCACAATTCTTGGCAAGAGGACACAAAAATAACAGTATGATTGAAATATTTGATATTTTCATTTAAGAAAAAAAATCTCATTCAGTTAAAGAAGCAAAATGTTCCTTCCAAGAAGCTATGAAAAGGAAAGATGTCCTTGCAGGAGAAAGCAAATGGCTAGAGTATTGTACTCATGTTCAGTAAAGAATTGTTGGATATTGGAGGGATACCTTCAAGCTTAGAGAAAGTTAAGGAGGAGCAATGGAAAGGTGTGTAAGCTAAAGAACAAAGCAGACTCAACCACCATACTGAGAAAAAAATCACCAAAAAAAAGTCTGAATTGTTGTCCAAGAAATAGGAAAAATCAATATAAAGATCTTATTGACACACACACACACAAAAAAAACCCCAATCTCTGCAGCAACTATGCTCAGCCAGTTGCTGCCAGAGAAGAAAACAGGTAGAATGCATGATTTGTAACATGGTATTCAACATCCCTTACAAGGAGGAAACTTACTAATAAGGAAACAATTATAACAAAGTTTTAGTACAGCTTTAAATATTCTGTATAACACTTCCACAAAAGACAGGTTATAGTCTTTAGTGTTTCTCTTGGCTTAAAAATGCTTTCCATTAAAAATATCTGCAAAATCTGCCCAGTGCTGTTTTGGAGAGTAGGAAGTCATGGGGCAAGAGACTGGTCCTCTCCATAGGGTTTGGTTTTTTTACACACAGAGATCAAGAGATAAAAAACATGTTACCACAATCAAAAGCATCTGCAGGAAATGAAAGAGAACAATGTGTTTTATTTAAAGCTAAAGGACTTGACAAATGTGAGATGGTATTTATCAGTAATCAGTAAGATTTACCTTCATTTTTCACTGACATCTGATAAACCTTCAAAGTTTCCTTAAGATGACTAAGACTTGCAGCATCTGAGATGATCAACATCATATTATCCTCTTCTGAAATGGCATCTAGTTCACACATACAGTTATTAACAGATTCTTTACTTCTTATATTTGTATTTCTGAAGAGTGTCCAGATTATTTTCAGTTCTATATTACTGTAGCAGGCTTTTCTCAAAATTCCTATAATTTAAAAAGTGGGGTGTAAGGCTTATACATACATGGTTTTGAATACAGTACTGTGTGAACATACTGCAAACTTTCCACATTTACAAGATGGTAATTTAGGCCCTGATCCAATACCCACTGAGGTCAGTGAAAAGACTTCTATTGCTGTGAATGGACCTTGGAAGAAGGCCTTCTTTAAATTTTTTTAATGTGTTCAAAATTTACTTTTCAACAGATAATTTTCCTCTTGTTATTACTCCCAAATTTACCAGTGAGTCCAAATCCATTTTGAATAAAGTCATTTATTTTTCATTTTCTTCAAACTGTGTCAGATTTTTTTAAACTTTCATCAAGCAACTGACATCTGAGATTAAGTTTAAACAGCACAAAACTTCCTCTTGACAACAGACACTTTGCTAACTGTAGGCATTAAAGTACACCAGTGATTCCAAATACCAAATTGCAAAAATATGTTGATGTTGATAAATTAATATCAAGAAAATGAAGGTTCACTGATGAGATTACACGTGTCTTAAAGGAGATACATTATGGTTGCTCTGCGAAAACAGAGGCAAAAAGTGGCCTCCCTTTACCCATTTTTTTGCTAGTGTCACTTCTTTGTTACCAGTTCTATGCTTGTTTCATCACTTAATGAACTTCTGGGACAGTGGAAGGGACCTTAGAGAACAGGAGAGGATGTTCAAGGGTCCCTTACCACAGGTGCTGCTGTGAACAAGATTCTGCACAAGAAATAGGTCTCCACTCTGAGTCTAATGCACATCTCTCTATTTAAAGCTCCATATCAGCTCTAACACCTCTGAAAAATGTAGCACCCTGGTTAGCTTTCCAGGCCCTGAGATGTACTCACAAGGCACACAAAAGCTACTGCCTTCTTACCTTCAGATCTGTAAAACCTGGGACCAGTTAAATTCTTACTAAATTCTCCTGGAGGACAATGTTTTGTACCTTGCTTAGGAGTATGAAGCATCTACAGCTAATTGTCTCTGCATGTAATTGATGAGAACGTTTTGTAATTAGGTCATTACCACACATGGCCCAGTAACCAGAAGATAGAGGTGCTTTCATTTCCCAAATCAAAGTGCCACGCAAAAATGTAGAGACAATTTCCAAAAACATCTAATCCACATTTCATACAGTGAGTCAACTGAGGACTAAAAACCAAACTAAAAACCAAATTTCTCACAGCAGCTGGTAGCAAATTAACACCAAATCCTTAGAAGGAAAATACCCCAGTGAATGGGCCACTACGTTACAAATAATTTCTTTCAGCCTCCCACAAAGCCAGGAGCAGTTGCCTTCAGTTCACTCTTAAATACCAGTTGGATTCTCATTGTACTTCAAGATTGGTCACAGTGTATCAGGACCACTGAGTCAAGCAACAGAAACATGCCAGAAAGAGTAACTTATTTTCCTTGAACTAAGAATAACTTATTTTCACTGAAATGCCTAACTCCCTCTTTCTTCCCCAAAAAGATTTTCTGCAGGTCTCCAGTGCATTTCTAGCAACTCTTTTATCTAGTTACCATACACACTGGAGAAATTAACTGATTATTCTAAAATATTTCTCCAGTATCCAAAAGTGTGAAAGTTAAAAGATGGATTAAAAATCCCATCATTCCCAACCTGAAATAAAGGACCAGTTATAGAGATCTTACCCTCTGCTTTTGGCAGTATTTCAGCTCCACAGACAATACAATAAAGTCCTTTCTTGCAAGGCTGGTGATGTGTTTCCTTCTAACAAGACAATATACAAACTCACATAAATACTAGTTTGCATATAGTAATCATGCAATAATCCAGTTGTAGATTGAAGCTTTTTAATAAAACACAAGGAAATATGCTACCTGAAAGACTCAAAGAAATCTGAATCAATGTTGATGATTTCTATTAGCTAATAATTAAAATAAAAATCATGCTAAAAAAGCTTAACCTAAGTAGAAATACTTTCATATAAAATATGAGGTATTTTATAGTCTATAATGCTCCAGGCCATCAAAGATTTAGTTTGGAGTTTGCAAAGGAGCCTGGGGTGATAGCTGCTCAATTCAGATGGAGTTTCAGTGCCATTATGTCCTTACACTTTGCAAATCCTGCCCTAAAAACTATCAGAATCAGAAGCTCTGCTTATACTGAAACAGGAGTCACATCTGTAATGAGTTATGAGCTGGACTCTGTAGGCAGTTCATATCTGCAGCTTCTACCTGTGCTAACAGGACCTGAGAACACTCAGCCTGTTTCCCCACGAAAACAAAGGTACCTATTGAGCATGTACATCGTAAAGATCTAGAGCGAACCGTGCAGACCATGAATAAACTATTTCACTTAAAAGATTATCTAATAAATCGTTCCTATTTCACTTGCATCTTAACATTCCACAGCAGACCCTTCAAACAGGACCTTTATTCTATCTATGTGGTACCTTTCTTTCACAGGGGTGGGCACGTTGCCTAACTGCAGCTTTTCTTCGTCTGCATTGTCTCTGAACTTTCAATCCTTTAATAAATCCAAAATTTTATGATTATTTTAGATAGAATAAATTTTATATAGCTATCATATCAAAGTATGAGAGAAATTTTTAACAATTCAGCTTTCATAGATCTGAGAGAGCCAAATAAATAACTCTAGGGAAGTTGGTACATTGACTTCACTTCTACTTGGAGGCTGGGCAGCAGGATATTTAATTTAATACTGGGAATCATATTAACTAGGGAAATAAAAAATGGTCTTACCATTTACATTTTAAATGCCACGCTTAGTTAGATATAAAGACAAATTTGGTTGAGTGTGCACAGCTTTTACACTAGAAGAAACTGTCCACCTCTTACTCCCCAAAACCCTGCAGTAATGCAAAGGTTTATTACCCATCAGTTGTCTCAAGCAACACAGCCATGGTCAGGATTTGAGTTTAGTGAATTTGGGGATAGAGACTTTTCAAGAAAAAAAAAAATAGCATCTAGTAGGTCAAATGCTTATATATCAATAAATTTTTTTTTAAACTAATAGTTAATGAGCAATTGTATATAAAATGTAGATGTTGTGAATTGAGGCAAATTATTTGACATGAAGAAGGCCACGTCTTAAAGGATTTCTAATCAAAGAAAGATGCAACACAAGATGAAGAAAGGAACAATCTGCTCCAGATAAGGAAAGGAACATGGATTTTCTTTTCTTTTTTTTTTTTTAATGTTAGGGATTTAAATACAGACAAATCTTCTGAAAGACAAATAAGGGATAGTGGTCTATGAGATAAGCAGACAAGCCACAAAGCTTAAGTGATTTCTATTATCTATTTAGATGTGCATAAGAGTGGTTTGGTACAGAAGACTTGTTTTAAGAAAACAGAGTTATTAGAGACTCATGAGGATCAAGCTGTTCAGCTCCTGGGAAGGTAGCTGCAAAGCCACTTGCCACAGGCTGCTTCAGCATTTCCTGGGGGATGTGGGACAGTGCTACTCCAGAATCCAGTTAAACAGAACCATGTCTACTCTGCTAAGTCCTGCTGTTCAATTAATTACTTCAACCTAAATGAAGTATTTTTATCTTTAGACATGTAATATATTTAAATTGGTGTCTGTACTAGATCCTGCTTCTGCTCTATCAACTAGTTCAAAACTATCAGCATCCAATCATTAAGCAAATACCAGGAAACCTAAACTGAGAAATCATGATCCTTCTCTGGCATCAATAACAAAAAGTTTAACCAAAGGTCTTATCCTAAGTCCTGCAAGATAATGTTTGTTAAAGAAATTCAATAGTATCCTTGCCATTCTTACAGAGTACTTAATTGTGTAAAGAAAGGATACAATTTAAACCCTACTGGTCTGAACACATTCAGGGATCTGCAGATGTGGCCATCAGAATGCTACTTAGATGAACTTCTGTGGAAAACAACCGGTTCATTTCACCTTTGCTCTCAGTCAAAATATATAAGCACCCATGAACTAAGACTGTAAAAGTCCTGCACCTTTATCTTAATATATGATGGAGATCAACAAACTTTTATTGAAAAATCAGAAATAGTATGTTTTATTGCAGCAAAACCCTGGCTGGTTTGATTGCAGTAAGTGAAAGAAACATTTAAAATTCTTCAGAAAAAGCAGACCGAGGAAGATTTAAAGACCTTTATGTACAAATTTACATTGTTATATATTGTATGGAAAAGGTGTTTGTAGGGCTGTACAAATGAATACACGTTTTGATAGGAATACATATAGAATCTGACCCAAAGAAATTAGATCTTCTCACAAAAGGAAATGTTAAAGAAACGCCAAATTTTATATAAAAGAAAGACCCCCAAAGAAACATCTCTTCATCATCAAATATCCAACTGTTCAATCTCTACTATACTCTCGCTACACAGCTTCTGATAGACATTTGAATAGCAGAAATTTGAGGTAAACAAAATCCTGAAGCATACACCTATTTCAGTAT
Source organism: Merops nubicus (assembly GCF_000691845.1). Lineage (NCBI taxonomy): Eukaryota > Metazoa > Chordata > Aves > Coraciiformes > Meropidae > Merops > Merops nubicus. The sequence continues at coordinate 61,515 of NW_008582190.1, forward strand.
CCAGGCTCAATCTATCATAGTACTTGATCTGCAAAGATGCTGTTCTACATATTTAAAAAAAAATAAAACCCTTAACAAATGCAAAAAACCATAACTTGATTATATGGGGTTTTCAATTCCTGAGACAAACCCAGTTGTTTGATTGTATTTAATGGTGGGTTAATAACTCTATGATAGACAAACCTCCTCAGCCTATAATTACAAATCAAATGCTTGGACTTCTGTTTGGAATGTCCACACATGATGTTCTTTCACCACACAATTAGGATGAAGAATCTTAATTATACCTATAGAAAACTGTGTGTCACGTAACTTTCAGTCAAATCCAGATGAAAAAAATCAAGTCTGGTAGTAGCACCTATTAAATGGGAACTAGAAAGCCATCACTGTTCTACAGTGAGGCTGTGTTGTAAAAGCTGCCACTGTGCTTCTTATGGAACCTGTCTCTATGGGCTAGGATTGTCCAAAAAAAAAGATGACACACCTTTATTGCATGATCTGGACAGACTGACTTTCCTTTTTATGGTGTCCATCTCTTGAGATGCTACCTGCTCTGCTTCTGTTTTACTAGTCTTCTCTGCTTTATTAGCTGCACTATTCTCATGCCCCTCATTTTGAATTATTCCATGTAAACTTGTGCTTCTGCCATCATCAACAAACAGTTTTTTAGTCACACTGGTTTTTGAGGTGTTAATTGCAAAAAGATCATTAGTGACTGTGGAGTTTCCACATTCACTGTGACTCTCATTTATACTGCAGGTTGGGACCAGTGGGCTGATTTGCTGTTCTTCTGAGTCTGTATCATCATAAAGCTCTGGTGTGAAGTAGATACTTTCATCCTCAGCTTCAGCCTCTGCAGATATGTTTAATGTTGAAAGTTCAGATTTCTCTGCTGCTGAAGTGAAGTCACTGCAGGGCTCAGCTTGAAGCTGCAGCTTATCAGGATGTTCATCAACAGGAACCTCAGTATTTTTAACTGAAAAATTAGTTGTTTTCAAACATGATTCTGGTACTCTTGGCTTATGTTCTGAAATTAATGACTGGCATTGATTTACACTATCCATAAGCTCACTGGCACTACTCATGTTCTTTTGCTCACTGCTGGCTCTGGACATGCAGTTCTTGGCTACAGGCAAAGGTGTTGAAGCCAGAGGTTTAGAGCTGCAATGTCCTTTCACAGTAGCACCATTAGTCCAACTATTTTTTTCTCTCTCTGCTTTAGTTGCTGGCATTTTGGGTGTGGAGTCCATATGCTTTCTTCTCTGTGTTACACGGTGAGAATGAGTCTCTACTTCAACTTTCTGGCCACCTGTGACAAAGAGCACAAAACATTAATTAATTGTATATGCCTTCCTCCTGCTGATTTACAGCATGTTTAGCACATCAAAATTACCACTGTTTTATTAGGTTTACAGTTATTTCATAATACTTATTAACATACAATACAAACAAAAGCCCAGATGTTACAACTAACTTTGCACATGAATTGTCATAATTAAATCAATAGATTAACCGGCCTACGTAAAATTAAAGTTTGAATGGCTTTTCAGTTTGTAATTTTTTATTATTGTGCTTTTTTGTTCTTTAGACCTTCCTGAAGTCATAAGATTTCCTAAAATTTAGGAATGGATAGATATTTACTTGTAAAACTGGTACCAGAAGAGACTATATGGAAGGTGTCTGAGATCTAAACAACAGATAGCTTGAACCAAGGCATTCATCTTGCAATAATGCTAATCTTTAGGTGTTTCAAATACACTTTAAACTATCTTCATTGTTTCAAATGCAAAAAGAAGTTTAAGTGAAAACATTTTATTTTTGATTATAATATAAACTTAAAGCATTATCTATTGTTTTAAGACAACCAGATGGAACAACAATTAATTTCAGTCTGTTGAGCACAGCTCATACACACTTGTGAATAATTATCATTCTGCACCCTAGAACTTCTTTAATTTTAAAACCCATTTTGCCTCTTCTAAAAAAGATACAACTTCACGTTTAAAACTGCTAATGAAGTTTTTTCCACAGGAAATTAATGTACTTGGTTTCATTGTTCCTCTGATGTTACCTGGCTGATTTGATGCTGTAGGATTAACCGAGCTGATGGTTGTACTAAAATTAATTTCTGAAACCAAATTTTGCTCTTCACTTTTACTGGACACATCTGGTGACAGATGAATAGTTGCTTCCTGTTGAGAGCCTTGTGACAGGTCTTTTGAATTTGAAGGTACGTGGAGAGGTTCACTGCTGCACTCTGATGAACAATCAATGCCCTTCTGGTTTCTTACAGCAAATGCCTGCAGGGATTCAAGTGCCCTACCAAAACTGTCATGGTGCTGGACTTGCTGGCGAATCCATTTTGATAAACCTAAGAAAAAAAGCACAACTGTTACTCCAAACCTACATCGTCTATATCAGATATTTCATATGAGCAAACAGTACCCTGATACTGTTAATAATTCTACACATGTGTAGACAGATTCATGAAGATTTCAAGGCATTGCTGATGAAACTAAGATTATGCACATCTTCCTTTCCAGAGCTGGGAACTGTGAACATTTAAATATTCTTTTATTATCAGTTAAAAAACCAAGCCAAAATAAACAAACAAACAACAGAAAACTTGATTTTTCTGTTCAGCTTTACTTTTTAAAAAGGTACTAATCTTATCAAGTCTTGAACATATAGATTGTTTGCTTTACTATATGAATTACTTCTCTTTACTTAGATCATTTAAAAGTATTTTTGGTACAGACAAGTCAGAAAAGCAGTTGGACTTGTACTGCAGCAGCTGAGCTCCACCTGCTGACTAGACTGCAACATTATCTGTTCACATCATCTTACTGCCCCTCTCTTCCAAACAGGGCAGGAACAGATACATAACACATTTCCAATCACTTGCTTTTAGTTTAAAAAAAAATAAAATTTATTTATTAAGGTTGTGTGCATGACTGCTTTATTTTACCTGCATTTATTTTGAGCCAGTATAAACCCATATACAAACAGAAAATACTTTTTGCATATTGAGCATTTGGTGGTTCTAAATGGCACCACCTTTACTTGTTGTTATCTAAAAAGCCAGACTTTTAAATTCAAAAAGTCCAAATTTAAATAATAGTAACTATTTTTAAAATATATACACATGGACACCTAAACATGTATGTGTATGTGCAGCATATATATTTAATATGTAAAGATTGAGTCCTTAAGCTTTTATAGGTCCCATTTTAAGAAACAATTCTCAAATTCTGCATACTGAATTTTCTCTATCATTATCTGTATATCCAAAGGAGGAAGTAAATTAAATTGACCTAACATGGGCATCAACATTTTCCAGTGTATTTAATGAACCAGCAATACACCAGGGGACAGTTTTAGAGATCTCAGTTTCAACCACACAATTTGAATTCAATGGGTATATTTCATTATGACTTTTCCTTCTCACTTGCATTTGCATAACCACAATTCTGTAATCTTTGTTTTTCACTATTTGTTAATACTAAGAGTTTTCCCAGAAAGATTTTTACAGCTTACCAGTTATGTACTTATTGGGGTTATTCCGGAAGCGATCATCAACTAAAATAAGAGCACCCCAGTCATTCCTATGTCGTATACACCTGCCAGTGAGCAACAAAAACAGAGTGTAGAGAGTGCATATAATGAAAAAACTGTGGGGATCAGGCAACAGGGATTGCAACGAGTCAGCTAGAACACACAAAAATATACAGGAAGTGCTTTCCTAACTCCTTGGACCAAAAATTCTCAATATACCTTCAGTTCTTGAATCTGCTATATGAAAACTGTTAACTTAAAAAACCAAACCACCACAAACCCACAAATATTCAGCAGCTAACCATAGCATATGCCACTTTTTCCCCACTCTTAATTGGGTAGATTAAATATTGAAAGGAAAACATGTAAAAGTGTAAAAGAAAAGGAAGTGGACTAATGCAACTGCAGCCGGTTTATTAATAACTGCACTTTTTTGTTTCTAACCCACACATCATTCCCAGATCTCTTCAGTAATGAAATGAATAATGCTACAGATCAAAGCTGTGAAAGATACTGTTGAGTTCATAATTCAGTTGTTAGACACCTACAGAAATAATCCAACAGGCATTTTACATGCAATGATATTTTTAATGTTATCTGGATTTCTACACTGCCTGCCAGAAAAAAAAATTACTAAAGAACAGTGATAACAAAATGTGGAAAAAGAATCTGTCAGGAATAGTTTAACATTATTATCCCCATTGTATAAGAAGAGGACAGCTTTTGAAGATGTTTACAAATGTACATAAAGCTACAAGTGTATTGGAGACCCAGCTTAAAATGGGAGTGACAAGGCTGGCTCTCCAAAGAAATGTTATTTATCTACATTTGAAGTCTCTCCATGATACGAAAAGCTATCAAAACACCTTTAAGAAAAAGATTCCTTCCAACTTCTAATTTTTATTCCTTTTAATAAATGTTCTTTTAACTGGCAGTTTAAAGAAAGTATGCCCACTGGAGACAAATTCTACACTGCTGGAAAACGTAGCACAGCAAGGAATTCACAGTACGATTGTCACCTGGCCATACACACCATCTGCTCTATCCCCAAAGGCTGCTGTTTCACTTCATGGACTTGTGTTACTCCATATAATGCAGCAGCACCAAATTAAGAGAAAAGTGCCAGCTTGAGGACTGTCATGCTTCTGCTCACCTCCAGCCCTGCAGGCATCTCTGCAGTGAGCAGCTTGCCCACTTACCATATATACTGTGACTTAGCATCAGCTTCATAGACTGTTCTGGTTTAATAAAAATAGTCATCACACACTGTCATCCTGCAGCAAATCCCAGTTTAGTACGAGCTTAGTCTAATGGTATGGTACACAACTGATACATTTAATTCAGAATGGAAGTCTGTTATCTCCATTTAAGCTTAGACTAGCAAAATTTCCTTCAAATGATAAATTATACAATAAGCGACTATCACTAAAACCAGATTTATATTAAAACTTACTTCACAGGGATAAAACTTTAATTTCTTACTATTAGCATTCCACAAATTGCTTAGATCTTTCTTAAATTGTAACTAACACTTTTACTCTCCAAAGAGGAATCTAACTAATCAGACTTGTAACAAGAATTTACAATGAGATCCTCGTAGATTATTTTATCTGAATTTTCCTTCAAAACTTTAATTTATGTTATCACATTGGTATTAGTGTTTCAATATTATCTAATTGAAATAGCAAAAGCCTTCCAGCTGATGTTTCTCTTATCTATCAGTCAATGTCTGCACCTCTGTATACCTGACAGGCATATATGGCATCTATGACACACATGGATGACAGACAGCTACATGCAGCTATATGTATGATAAATTTTGTTGGATAAGGATGAATTAATTCTGTCCTGTTAAAATTTGGAGGAATTTTTTCATTTTAGCTGAATTAATTCTGTCCTGTTAACAAAATTTGGAGGAATTTTTTCATTTTAGAAAGTAAGCTGCACCACTTCTAAACCTGGAGAGAGATCAGTGAGCACGATAATTGACTTGACCTTTTGCAAAGGTCTGAGAAGCCCCCCGCTATCTCTGCCTTTCAAAAATACTTGTGGGCTAAACATCAAACAACTGCTCCCAGCCCACCAGGAGTGTGAACAATTAGTACATTTGAAAAGACCTAAGAATGTTCATTTGGTTTATAATGAACTCAAGAACTATTTGTCTGTGCAAATGCTTTCCCTTCCAAATAAACTAAAGTGGATTCTGAATGTAAAACAAAAAACTCTGAATTACAACAACACTTAAATGCAGAACAGACTGAAATCCAGACAGCTGCCAGCACAGAACAGCTGAAAACCTCATTTCTGCCTGATTTCTGGCCTGATTTATCCCCCTTACGTTAACAGTGAGGAATTAATCCTTAAAGATATCACACACACAAAAAGTTCTACCAATATATACATTTTTAATTATGTTCAGCATATCTCACCTTCCCAGGGCTTGGTTCAGAGCCCTATAAGCTTGAATTTCATACCAATGACTTCCTGGTAAAAGGCCTCTTGTATTTTTGTGCTGGTCATTGTACTTCCTCTTTAATTCAACCTAAGAAGAAAATAATCAAACACTGCTTTTAATAATGATGTTGAAAAGGAAATATTTTAGAAAGAGAAAACAAGCAAACATGGATTAAATAAGTGAATATATAAAATGTACTTCAGTGTTTCAACTTTGTATTTTGCATAGTAACCAGTTATGGCTTTTAAAAAGTTCTAAAGTTATTCTTATCATGTGATCTATTCCAATAATATATACGTAATAACACAACAAGCACTCAAGCATCCAGCTCCCTCCAGCAAGTGAAGGACAAGCTGTTCACACAGGCAAAAACCCAGATACAAGTTAATGGACCAACAAGACAAGAGTTTTATTTGCTCATCTGGAAGTAAATGACACAATGGAGATCGTTATCCTGTCCTTTATCACAAATGCTGACTCCTAATCCATTGCTGGGACCAGACCATACTTTTCTCAAGCGAGGGGTTAAGCAAATATAACCCCTTCCACAGAAGCTAAGAAGTATTTTAGAGATAGTGGCCTCACCAGAATACCAGAAGCCACCAACACCAGTGCTAATTCCCAGCTTCCAACATATAGCAAAAAGATTTATCATTGGGCGAGGGGGGGAAGATATTTTTATTTTTTAAACAAACATAAAGCCACACCAAAAGGGGCTTTCCATTGCTCTTTTGAACAGTATTAACCTTTCTAAACTGACAACTGAAAGGACACGCTTCAGGAGAGAAAACAGCAGACTTCTAACCTCTTCTGACAGGTAACTTTCAAGTTGCATTTGGATAAGAAATTTTATTTTATGTACTTATGCCCTTTAAAATTGCCTGTCAAATTTACAAATTCAATCCTTACAGCCAGAAAATAAATTCAGTTTGATTTCACAGATTTAATATTTGTTCCAGTCACTCAGGATTTATTGACTGGCATGTGAGGTTTCCTTTATAATTTTCAAAACAGAAGCTGATTTCTTTTGAACATTGCATGAACATTGGAACCACTCCTTAAAATGGAACTTAAGCACATGTGTGCATTTCTACAAATGGAAATGCTACCTGGAGAAACAAAAGGGTATTTTTCACCATTTGAAATGAGATGTGACGTTGGAAAAGTTCTCTGAAGTCTTTAAAACATAACCAGTAGCAATATGCTCCTGTACATACTTTGCATCTGTCTTCTAGTCCTGGTAAGTTTTCTACCAATTTCCTCCACTGAGGAATTTCATTATCTGTAAGATTTTTGCCAGTGGAGCTTTACTACAGTTTCTGATTTCACCAGCAGACTGTTCAAAACAATAGAGTAACTAGCCATGTCTTACACTGACAAAAATGATGACATATTTAATGATGGGCATAAAATCACTGAAGTAACAGAAGAATGCAAACCAGACAGATCACCTGCATCGTGTTGCATTACCCTGCAAATAAAACCCATCACTTTTACATTCTTCTGATACATGTTAGCATTATGCAACTGTCCACTGCTTGTACTGCACATCAACAATGACATTTCATTTCTCAAAACAAATAAAAATCCACATTCTCTTGGTTTAGATGTGTAATGTATCTCTAAACCCTATCTTTTCCATCTTAACTCAAAAAGGGTTAGCAGAAAATAAACATTCTGTTTTCTCACTTAAATGATCACGTCTCAGCACGAGATGACAACTCACATTGCTGAGAGTTCAGTTTGCATTATAAGTCCACTAAAGGTAAAAGGCCAGGGCATGTCATTTTAATGCAATCAGAATCTATTTCATTGTATAACTCTTACATTATCAAGCATCAAATCAACGCCCAATTCAAAATGACATGTTACATATGTGAAAAAGCCAGTCCCTCCTGCTAGCAAATATCCTAAATGTGCAGGAAACCACAGGCTAGAAGGGATTAGTTAAAATGTCAAAAGACAGCCTTTTACTTTTACCTGTTCATCCTTAAAAATATACTCTTAGCTATCAGGCATGCTTTACAGACAAATAGCTTCAGCAAGAGCAGCAGCAGGCCCGTGGCAAGCTCTGCCATCTTGTAGCTGTCAGACAGATTAGTCTTTGATCTGTCTGGGAGGTCATGGTCACATGCACATTAACTGAAGTCTAACAACATTATACCTGCTAACTGCTCCTCCTTTTAATGCTTAATTAGTTCAACGGCTTTCACTGTGGAATATTAACTGAGAAATAGCAACAAAAAATAAAGGCCGTGAACAAATCTCTCTTTTCATGACTTAGAAAAGTACTTTGAGGTTGTTTCTGCTGCAAGTTGAAAGGATTTTCAAATGCATTTTTCAAACACGATTGGCAATACAAGTTTTTCTTTGATGAAAATAACAACATTAAAATCAAATATAATGAATGTTGGGTGTTTGATTCAGCCACAAAAAAGAAGTTACCTGTGGTAATATTGCTTCACGTGAAAAAAAAAAACACCAGAATTATTCAGAATTCAAGTAACATAAGTACATAAAGTGGATTTATACCATGATTACCATGAACTACATCAGTCAGTTTATGACACAAAACTCAGAAGACTAGCTCAAAAACTCAAGCTTGTTTTTGAACCTTAAAGTAACCTACAAATTGACATACAGAAGCCTTATTAGTAACGTGCCAGGCTGCACGAGGTTTAACATTAAACAAAACCATGGCTATATTTAACAGCAAGGTATATAAATAGCAATCTATTGTGAGCTAGTTGTTTCTACAGAAACATCAATGGCTGGACAATAAAATTAAAGCATCATTTTCTCCTTTAAATTGAAGTCTTTCTGTAAATATAAAGTGCTGTGAATTCATAATTACAACTGAGATAAGGAAATTTAAAACAATTTCAGTATGTTTTAGATATCTTCAACTAAATGTCTGCACAGTATCCTACATGCTAATTTATCCATGAAGAAATTTTAAGGAAACAGCATTTAACCTACAAAGAATAAAAACTCCTGTGCTACACTATTGGTTATTTTTTAAAAGTTTTACTTCAGTAAAAAAAAGGAAATAGTCCAGCAGACACTGATCCAGAGTCATTTCAGCTCAGCCAAAGACTAGGATCTTAGACCTATAAAGCAGAGCCTGGCAGGATGGGGCAGTGGGCATTTGGGGCACTTACTGTTCAGAATCAGAATACTAGAAACTTATTTGTCAGTGCCAGTATCACAATATGGAAGCTGAAGAGTATATGATTTTTTATTTTGTGCTATTTAAATCTGCAAAATAAACTGTGTTTGGTTTTACTTCATTTGGCAAAGTTTAGAGATTTTTCTAGATGCTTTACTTTATATAACCAAATACAGTGCTATGCTTTACTTTCTAAAACCAAACAAATCCTAAGCTGTTGCTAATAGTTAACAAGCCAGGCCTGTTCTTTGACAAGACATCACACACATCTTCAATAGTCTCCTGTTTTCTTTGGTAGATCAGAAATGACCTCCAGTTTGTAACCTGTGGGATTACAAACCAGGTTACTCAGAAGTCTGAAGACAAGACAGAAATTCATGAACACAATGGCCCTACAGTGAGCAGTTAAAGAGCACTGAAACCTGCAGTTCTCTTTCCATCAGTGCTTAGCAGTGTTGTGACAGCCCAGGTTAGAGAGAACTGAAAGGACACAAGCAAATAAACTGGAGATGTGTCAACACGTGTGCACACGTGTAGGTCTGTACATCTACACACATAAACTCACTGCCCCTTCACTCCTCAGCACTCTCCTCCATCTATTCTCCATGGAAGTGAAAGTCAGAAAATGGATACAAATGTTTTCTGGCATTCCACTGACTTGTTTTTCTGGTTTTATGAGAGGAAAAATAGTAATGAAAACAAGATCATTGCTCCTATCATCCAAAAACCTTTAAAAGACACATTCATGTTTAATGTCTACTAATTCCCTACCTCCTAAAAACAAACAAGCAAAAAATACCAGGTGGTCATTCCCTGCTTCCATCCCCCAAAAAAGACATAAAAATGGTTTTTAAGCAAATCTGCCATCTTAAAAAAAAAATCTCATGTGTCCAGTTAGAGTCTTTCTTCCACCTGAAATAGCAATAATTAGAACTCTCCAAGAACATGCCTGCCATCTACTTTCCTCCTGACGAATGCCAAGTAATCATAAAAGTTTGTAAGTGCAGGAAACTAAAAGACATGAAAACCCATTTCTTTTCTTTTACATCTGAAAATCCTTAAATGGAAGTAGCATTAAATAGTGCAGCATTTAACTTTTCCTCTCTCACTTCAAAAGTGGTAACGACGTCTGAGATTTAAGACTAAATAATGCACATGTAAAGACCTGGGTGAGTCACAGAATATGCTTCAAACATTCTCACTCCTCAGCAGACCCACTAAAAGCTGTATCTAAACACAATGTCTCAATTTATTGACCCACAGGAAGAAGATATTATGGCAGGATGTTACCTTTAAATGCTCCAAGCATTTCAAGTGCAGGATTAGTACACATAACACAGGATGAAATAAGCAAATGCTTATTAGCTCTAATTTATCAAACTAGATTCTGTATCTGACAGTAATTGAAGGCCATTCCTTGTTGATCACCAAACACTTAAATGCTCTCCTTGGTATTCACAGAAACATACTGCATTTCTTTAAAAAACAACAAACCTCCAAAACTGGGAACACAGCAATCCCACATATACTGTGAATAAAGTATTATCAGCTGCAGACAGGATCAATACTTTCTACTGCTCAATTATCCTCAAGGTGCTCTGTTACAAAGCTTCATCCTGCAAGAGTCCCTTCAGCAGATGGATCACTGAGTTAAGCTGAACCTGGCACCCACTGCCCTGTCAGCTCAAGTCAGTATTTGAGCCTCGAAAAACTCAAACCAATATTGAAGCCTCAGAAAATATTTGAGTCTACTCAAATCACTAATCAGTGCATCAGTCACATAAGCTTAAAATAGTTCAGGTGACCTTTTCTGCCTGAAAACTTCTAGGCACACTTAAAAATTTGCATTTCTCAGGTAATATTGACTAAATTAAGGAATTAACATCTTTGCAGATCTAGACCCCAGATCAACTAGATCTTGCACACTGTTACACCCAGACCTTTGTTTGTTGCCTGAATGAAACTATTATCAAGACTAGAAAAAGTTACTGAAATAGCAAAAAAAAAAAAAAAAAAAAGAATAATCACAAAAGTGGCAAATAAAACTCTACATGGAAAAACACTGCTAGCCTGTTTCCCCATAACTCAAAAGCTTAAATATGAGAGGTGACTTTAAAAAAGTCAAGCCAAACAACCCAACAGCAAGGAACTATCTGTTAGAATCTACTACCTGGGCAACGCCATCACCTGGGGCAGCAACCCAGTCCTGCCACTTGATGCCAAGCCCCATCTCTCTCATTTTGGATTCACAGGGTATTTTATGACCAGGCTCTTCCCCAGTACTCTCAGCCTCAATCCCAGTGCTGGAGCCATGGGGAGTCAGGCAGCGCCGCTGAACGGGCTCAGTGTTGTCACCTACACCATGTGGCATCTCAGGAACCTGCAAGTTGTGCAGCCTGACAAATCTCGTAGCACGTTCACCCCAGGCCCATCTACTCATCTCAGCCTTGTAAGCTTTGAGGGACTGTGAACAAGTGACTTGATTAAAATCTAATGCAACCAAAACTCTCCTCTGAAGAGAAAATTCAATCCATTTGCAGTGAAGCAGAAGTGAAAAAATCAAACAGCTTCCCCTGAGGTCCAACGCTGCTGCATACACTCAGGGCTGCCACGTCTGAGGTGAAGTGGTAAGTGTCAGTCATCCCTACAAATCCCCAAGGTGATAGCTTCACTTTTAAAGCTTTCAACATACTTTGACAGTAAAGTAAAAACTTAAAGGTCAACACTACTTGCTAAGGACAAGATAAACACAAGAAAATCACTTTGGAATTTTTGTTTTATGGATCAGAAAAGTAAACTATTAAATGTAAAGGAAAAGTTTTGATTTGCTGTATTATTTATCCAAAGGCTTAACTTCTGGCCATATTCAGGGATGATTTCTGTGATCTGTGCCAGCATATTGACATTAGCCTTGCACCAGCAGAAGAGAAATGCCATCCACTGGTCTTACATGTTAAGCTGAACTTAAATGTTACCTTTCTTCACTACAGAAATGCTGCATTCCATAGGATTTCACAGCTGCTCCCAGAAATTCAGCCTGTCATGAATATTCTTTTTCTTCATTAACACAGTTTCTGTTGGGTGTAAGGAGAGAGTGGATGGCTTTGACTTTTTGCAGCCATTCTTATTTCTGGAAAGGTGAGAAGTAAGTAAAAGGCTTTTGAGGTATCTCACTGCTTCTCACTGATGTAAGAAACTGCCACACCACCACATGTTTACTATATTGCCTGGGATTTTTGTAACACAGGGAGCTACACTTCCTGACATCTTCCTTTGGGGAGAAGGAAAAAAAGTGATGGAGATCTGCAACATCCAGCCAGTCATCCTGTAGTGATGTGGTCCTGCACTCTGCATTACCCCTTAGCAAGCAGCATCACAGCAGACTGCAATAATTTACAGTGTACTGCTACAACACAAGAACTTTGCTGGCTGAACAACCTGAAAACATATTTTCACAAAATTCAGAGGTGTATAGACTTGGTAATTGTTATTTAACATCCAGAGGCTTGCTGCATGACCTTGCACATTTCAATAATGGCAGGATATTTCTTATTCACAGCCTTGGTTGTTTCAAAATGCTACTTTGCAATAAAAATACAGAATAAAAGTGAATATGAAGTGGGGCATGGAAACAAGGCAAGCGGGTATTTACACAAACACATACACACCTTGCACTTCTGCCCTATTCAGTGTTTCTCTTGGAGAACATTCAGTAAATTACATACCATGTCGTCTGGCTTTCCTCTGAAAGTTCCAGAAATGTTTTGCTGCTCCCTACTTTATGTTTGTAATTTTTTTCACAGTAATGGAATGAAGAAGAAAGTAAAAGTGGGTCAGATGTAGACAGACATTAACATAACTACTTTTTAAAAATCTATTACTTTACAAATATTAAAATACTGAAAATGATAGCAACACACTGCATCTCAAGGCTTTTGCAATAAGTGTTAGATTTGACTAGGAGGTTGCAGCAAAGCTGCTCAGAAACATTCAGCCTGCTTAAAGCAATCACACCAACAACAGAATGGTCAGTCTTGTACCTCTAAAAAAATTTCTTGACTTCACAAGGAATTTTCAAGTTCTACTAAAGATAAATATGACAATGACTTTCCCATAAAATATAGTATTCTGTACCAGTTTGCTCATATTTTAAAACAATGCTTTGAATAAGAAGTGAAAACATTTAAGTGATGCAAAGCTATGATGAAATTCATACAGCACTTGGAATGCTTTTCAAATTAGGTTAAGAATCCAAAATAAAAATAATTAGCTTAGAAATTTTTCTTTTGTTAGGATATAGTATGCAAGAAATTTATTTCAGCAACCACTCACCTAGCACAAGATTCTTTCTCCTTTCAATGGAGAACAAGCATATAGGCTTAAAAACTACCACAAGGACTTGAAATTAATGTAAATATTTGGAAAAATGCCACTATTCTGAAATGAGGCAAACAGCTCAATTTTTTCAATCCTCGAGAAAAGAGAAACCTCAGCCAGATAGCTGCAAACTCTCTGTATCATTAAGTTACAGATAAACCAGAAAATTGTCATTGAAATTGTCTATTCTATCATGTTTCACAAATTAAGTTGCTGCAAATAAAGTATTTGCCATTGTAGTTCACATCCACCCTATAGCAGCTACAGGAAACACTTCTCATGCTGCAGTCCTCCAGCCATGTCACCACACAGAAATCCTGGCCTTATCAGGTTGATTTTCCTTGCACATCTGCTGATGTAAAAGAGCCTGACTGCATTTTCCCCTGCATTTTGGTATTTCTCTTAGCTGTTACATGATTAAGTACACTCTACTGTACCACGACCAAAAGCATCTGGAAAGGTGGAAGTGAAGAAATGCTCTAGGAAAGTCAGCTTAATGCTTGCACTTCAGAGTCCCCCATTGTCAACATTTCAGAGGGAGTTTCTTTATTTTCAGGTCCCCAAGGTGAGAACAGTAAATTATGGCTTGAACTAAACAAGTCACACTTGGCTCCAAAATCAGATTTTCCTGCCTCTAGTTTCAGGTCCCAGAGGTGGGCAGAGGAAATCCTGGTCACAGCCAAAGAAGTCGTTTTTGGCTCTGAAATAAATTTTCCTGCTTTACTAGAGCCAAACCCTACCATTGAGAGTACCATAGCTTTAAGCAATACTTTAACATTTCTTTTATATATTTTGCTTTAGCAACCTGATTCTTCAGCAATATGAAACCATTTTCAATAACACAGAATTAGGGTTTTGGCCTCTATTTCTTAAATCAGTATTGTTTATTATCAAGTACACCTCTGAGCCGTAATCATTTTTCTCCCTGACACTGAAAAAGTGTTTTAGGTTCTTCTCTTTGTGGAAATGAGTGAATACAAAATAATACATGCTTAAATTTTTAAACAAAATTAAGTGATACCCTTTAAGGGATCTATAGAAAATAATATGACTTATAAAAGCACACAGTTACTTAAGGAGATCAAATGCTTGCCATTTAACACCAGAAGTTGTGGCATATATTTAGCACAAACATAGGGAGAAAAGAAAATCGTATATTATACATCACACTTGACAATTACTTTCTTGCCCAACTAAAGACTGATGTCTTGATCCAAAATACTGCAATTGAAAATCTGTCACAGGAGTTAATGAATAGTATGTTACCATCAGAAAACATGTACATGGGATTACACATCTTTTCCTGTCACATTATTTATGTTCTCTAATATTACAGTTCACTGGTATTAGCATCAAGTTACAAATCATAAACTATATTTAGCAAGCAGGTTAATCACAGACAAGTAATACTAGTGGAGATGAGCCAACATCAAACTGCCAGCAGAAAATATCAGTCTCCAGAGTTATGATTCTACAAACCCTTAGGACCATGCACAGCCCTGGAGGTATTAAAAGGATTACTCACACGAGTAACAGCTATGTGCAGGAGTAAGGGGTTATGGAATTGAGTCTTTAGAGGACTTTTCTTAACCCAAAAAGCAGACATGCAAGTGTGTTTTCCTGTAGAAGTGGAGCACTTTCTAGTGATTTAAACCAATCCCAGACATATGCCATGGATATTCCAAGGGAACTGTTCATCACTTGCATTTCCTGTTTTTAAAGGGATGTCACTACTAACCATCAGTTTCTTCATCTGGTATAACTACTAAGCACCTATTGCTATGGCAAAGTGACACATGTACCTGCATTCACAATTCTATGTCTGTATAGGTCTATCTTGACTTGTGTCATTGTTTTGAATTTTCTTCTGTCTGTTCAAAACTCAAGCTCAACTCCAAAGCTGCAAGTTTTATAACTTCCAAGCCTACAAAATCTAAAGAAACACGAAGCAACTGAATCATAACAGCAAATGTCACAACTATCCTATAAACTTTACCTGTTTCATCTGGGAATTTAACATATCCTAAAATCCTATGAAAAGAGATAAACTGTACAGTGTCCTCTAATGTGTAAAAATCTGGAGTCTTCTAACCCCAAGAGAAAAAAAGAATTCCAACAGAAAAAAACTGTTAATAAGGAGAAACATTTAAAATAAAATCAGCCACCCTAAAAGAAAGTCACTCAGTTGTACTTGGAAGGGAGAATTTGTATCTTCTTAGTCTGATGACCACCACTGATATGCTTTGAAAACACTCCTGACTAGGAAAAGGTATATGAATAAGATCCTGTAACCACATTCTTCCTGAAAGTTGTATCATAGATTATTTCTACTGTTTAACACAAGGAGTATTTGATCATCAGCTTTCACTTTAAAATCCAACTCCATTCCCACCTCAGTTCCAAACTATTTATCATAACAGCATGGTTAGAAGATGAACTGGCATCATAAGAATGTTGGCACAAGCATCATTTAACCCTCTGGCAACTGGGCTTGTGACTTTGGGTTTCTCACTGCTAATGGAACAGCCAGTCAAGCTCCAGCTGGTTAGGACAACAGGTTAAGGCTTAAGTCAATTGTCTGTAATTAATGAAGAATCTCTTTTAATTCCAGGTAATACGATCTGCTACATAAGAGCATTGTTTATAGACTCCCCTCCAATCTCTGCAAGTGTCATGCATTTTTTCTTCCTTATTGTCAAATGAACACTCCTTCAGTTCTATGAAGTTTTACTCACTGAATATAACTCCAAAACACTTAGAAGAATTATAATAAAGTGTACAGGAATATTTTTCTATACTCTTTCATAAAACATTTGTTTTATTCCATTCTGGGATGCAAAACTATTAGATCAGCTCTCCCAGAAAGATACAAAAAGAGCAGTTGCAAGTAAGAGCTGGTGTCGTTCTGTTCTCCTTCCCCACTTTTTAATTTGACATGCCAAGCTTCACATCAAAAGTCATTTTTCCTTAAAAAGATAATGCAATTTCTTTCCCAAGCTGACATGCTGCTGAAAAAGGTGCTTAATCTTCCAAATTTCTTCTGTATCTATGTTTACATTTCTACAGAGCTACCAGTTAATCTTCTTCAGTGAGCACAGTGTCTATCTTTCACTCTATCCTTCACACAATCGAGTTCAGCTGGTAAAAGAATCCAGAACTTTCTGGGGTATCTGATAAGCCTAAAGCCTTGGAGCTTCACTTGAACAAAACACCATCCCATTTAAAGGGAGTTACTGCTAGCTGGATACCACTTTGGGTCCAAGATCTTGAGGAAAAGACACATTTACAACAAACCCCATTTCCTCTGGCACTATTCTAGGAGCACTGCTGTGCACCAGACAGCTCCTCAGATCTGATGCTCAGAGACTGGTGCCTGCCCTTCTCTCATCTAGAATTGATCACTGCAGTGCTTTGTGCATTACCATACCTAAATATATACACTACATCCTTTAGCTGCTTGCAAGTTGGCAGCTAGTGTTTCTATCCCTACTTAAAAATTCAGAGGTTCTCTTCAGTCCAATTAAAAAAAAAAAATAGTTCAACACAACACTGATTTTTTTTTAAATTTAGTTAGCAGGAATTTAGTTAGCAGGAAGGGAATGGACAGCCTGTGATTCTATTACATGACATATTTGGTTGAACTCAAGGTAAAATTAAATACACTATTTTAAGAAACACAATCCACTGTGAACATAATTCACCTTTGACACATTCTTCTCAATTAATTTAGTATCATTTAGAAGACAAAAATACCGACTTTCTGAAAAGCACTTGGAATAAATTGTAGGAGTTCCAGCAATACTACAGAACAAGTGTTCCCAAAAGATCACTTCAGCATATGCTTCTAACACAAAGCATTTCTAACTCTAGAAAGAGTGCTAAGCATTCTTTGAATGTAAATGTTTTTATACTAAAGTACTGTGTATTATATTTTAGTAAAACAAAAAATGTTGAGGCTGAATAAGCATTTCAAGAAGGTTATGCAAACATTGAAAGAACATTGCACTAGGCAGCCACCACTAATATAACCTTACTAGTCCTTGTAGGATGTGGGTTTTTCCCAGCAAGGCTGTAATTAGGCACACACTGCAGACAACAAAGAAGTCTTTGGTTGCTCACTTAAGCCCAGAACACATCTCTAAAACCAAAGCTCACTCTGTTTGGGCTTCCAGGTGTGAAGCTACGAGTTTCTTGTTTGATTTGGCATTGCTAATAACCAGAAACCAGCTGTTCCTGGTATTTATTTATTCTGGGATACTTCACTTTGTTTCTTAGCTTCACAAAGCAGTCCCAAAAAGCTCTAAAAGGTACACACAAGATAAAGCAGTGACAGTGGCTGTTATCACTGGAAGACACATACCAGCAGCTGGGTGACTACCCAAGTAGCACAACAGACCACTAAAAAATAAGTGGTCTTATAAACTAGTTAACAATAAATGTTCTTTTTCACTAAGTAGAAAGTCTAGAAAACCATTTTTCCATATTCATTTGCTTTTTTTTTGTTTATGAATGCCTGGATTCAGCTACGAAGTGCCCTTTCTAATGGAACATCACCCAGCCATAAGACCTGCTGAAGTCCAAAGGAAGGAAGTGTTGATGTGGGTAATTACACAGCAGTGTGAGCAACAGGATGATACCTTGGCCACTTGCTGAAAAACACAGTCTCAAATTTCTTTAATTGGAGGCACTTCAAAATACTATTTTTAGAAGGCACTTAACAGTTTTTGCCTAAAGGTAGATAAAGATTGAATTATCAAAATCATAATGTCCTTAGTATCCAGGAAGAGGTTCTGTTCAGTCACAGTATCATACCTCAAAATTGCAGCTAATAAAGCAGCATTAGCTTGGAAAACATTTAACAGTTCCACTCTGAGTGGAAAACATCATACACAGTGACACTAGAGAAGGCAACAGCTATTAGAAAGGTGACACATCACAACTGATAATCATCTAGTGTACTGCTTCATCACATTGTTATTTTACACTGTGACTGTCTTTATCTTCCCACCTATTTTCTGAAATAATCTTTTGATCAATCTGAATGCCTTATTTAAAGTAATATTTTCCTAAAATTTATCCTAGACCTTCACAGCCAAATGCCCCACAACAGCAACGAGTCAGAAAGTAACTTCATTTGTATACAGGTGACACAAGCTGTGGGGTGTGAAACAGGCAGCTGGCAATGGAAACATGCACTGTTGCTTGGCAAAGTGTGAAGCTGAGGAGTGTTTTAACAATGCAGTAGCCTTCAACTGGCAGTGTCAGACAAAAACTCAAAATGCATCCAGCATGATATACATTTATTTAGAATGACATGTATCCACAAGACATGCTGTGCTGTTCCTCACCCTACCTGTATGGAAAGTAGCTCAAAGAACTCAACGGGATTGAGGGGAGTCCAAGGGAAAACATTTAGAAAAAATACTTTGTGCATATTTGGTGTTTTAAAGATGTCATAAAGATGAAGTACAACTCTTTCAATTGATATCCTACCTGAAGGTCCTTCACATTTGGGAAGGGAATACCTATGGTTATAACTGCACGGGCATTCTCATCACAGAAGTCCAAGCCCTCGCTGACTTTTCCTCGGCACACAGCTATCAGGAGTGCTCCATCTGGAACGAGCCAGAGAGGAATACACAAATCAGTCCCACTGATAAACTCAAGGTCAGGAGAAAGTTTCACCAACATCTTTTAAAGAGCTTAATGTAATATAGCATAATACACCATGTGTCAGTCTGCAAAAGGTGAGGGGACACAAAAATATAGACTTCTTTGTTAGTGGGATGAGATTAGCTCCACTTTGATCAATAATATTGTGATTTTCAACATCAACTGGCAAAATAATTTTGCATAATGCAATATGGTGATAGTTAATCATGTAAGAACCATATGTATCTACAATAAAATTTAAAATTGTAGAATAAGTTTTGCAGACCAAAAAGAAAGCTATTCATTTTCTGACATACTATCAGTCTTTATACTAAATTTAAGTATTCTGAGGAGAAATTTTAAGTATTTTGCAGAGAAATCCTATAGTGGCTGTAATATATGATGGTAAGTGGCAGCTGTGCAATGTAGTATAAATTGGATCCTCTGAGAAGCCACTCTGTGCTCTGCTGCACACACAACTGTGCACCCTTACTCAGCTCACTGCCTTCAGAACATCACTACCAGGATGATGCAACATCCTCTGCTTCCATCCATCCTCATGCAGCAGTACAAATCCCAGTTAATCTTCCTCCTTTATAACAACAGCATATTAAGCTGAGGTCAATTTAACTGTTTATCCTTCCCTGAAGCTAATTGTTAAGCACTTTAAGAATCCTTCACCCCTTTTTGATTAAACTTGAAGAGTCTGTATGAACTATTCCGTGTGTCTGAAGAACTTACCTTTTTCTCCTTTACATTTTATTGCATCATAGTATATCTTCAGCAGTTCATCAAAGTCACTCTTTGCCCCTCCTTGAGGCTCTGCAATGACTGTTTTAACCAGCTCCAGGTTTCTCCATAATCCCGTGTGCATCCAGCGATCTTTTAATTTTTCCAGCAGCTGAAAACAAAGAAAAACCTGTAAAGAGCTGCCATGAAAGTTCAGTCACTTGAACTGTTCAAATAAAGCAATCAAAGACACACTTATTTAGTGAAATGACATTATTCAGGTTTTGTATTAATGAATACAGGTTCCCCTAACCATACACTGTTCCACAGCTATGCAACACTTTGTAAATATGACCACTAATTTTGCTAATTAGAAACAGTGCAGATTATTATTGAACTATCAAAGCAAAACTCTCTAAATCTAAATCTATGAGAGTGGTCAAGAGTAGCTTCTGGTATTCCTCAAAGCAAGAGGAGTGCCAACCAGTGAAAAATGGAAATTTCCTGGTTTTCTGCTTACCAGGTAAGAGATCCATAAGTAAGACTGGAAGCAAATTTTAATTTAAAACAAGCCTTTATATCTTAAATTGCCACAATATTGCAATATTTTAAAACTTACATAGATAAGCTGGGGGAGGAGATATTGACAGCAGATTTACCAAAAGCCTCCTCTGCTTTTTGAAGGGCCTGTCAGCTTTGTTATATCTGCCAGTCCCTGAACTGCACACATTTCACTCCAAACCAGTGCACATTCAAATCCTACAAGCCAATAAGCTTGTGCCACATTTAGTATGGATGTAATGAAAATATCTATTGCATTACAAAAAGCAAAGCCTGCAATTACCACAGAAGCTGAGGTCAGAGGAGTGGGGGTCAGTTTGCAGTTCACAGTCATTGCATGGCCTTTTCTTAGCAATTTATAGACTGAATTTTGTCAAGACAGGAAGCAAAAAAAGTCACTCCTTCCCCGACATGTTTGTCTGATGGTGCACAGCAGTGCCCTCAAGACAAAAAGCAAGGCAACCAACACATTTCAGAGTGAACCCAGTGTATGTGGTTCAGTGGACAGAAGTAAATACTTTATTTCACTCCTTTTACTGCTCAATGATCTTTAGTGTGCCACCAACTACTGTGCAGTAGTTACTGAGCTTCCTTTGTGCTGAGATTTTAAGTTCACAGATTCTGTAAAAGTGGTTATGCTCTTAATTTGTCTGCACTTCCTTCAGCTCCACTCACCAAAGGCTTACTCAGTATTTGGCCTCAGGCTGAATAAACTGCTCCATCTGGAACCTGCACTCACCCCAGCTCATTCCCGAAAAAGCCACAGCCTCCCTTAACTCCAGCCCTCCACCTGCCTTTCTGATGCACTCTAGCCAAGCTCTCAGGATCTCCAATGGTTAGATGTTACAAAACTCATCTGTCCCATGCCCAAGCATACATCTGGAGCCCTACTGTGAAGGGGAGCAAAGGGTAACTACTGGCTGTCACATGCCACTTTGCAGGAGAACACTTCCCAGTTTACAGGAGACCCTTCACATGTTTCATGTTCTCAGCACTAGGGATCTGAAATTGTTCCCTGAAATTAAGTATTTGGATTGGTTCTTTTTGAGGTACAAGTGCTTCAGAGTGCACAAATACTACATTATTCTCGAATTTTCACCAGCTTTGTTCAGGTCTCTGTTTGGGGAATTACACTTGCTTGCTGCTGACATGTCACCATTCTCAAGCAAGCACAGAGACACTAAGTGATGAGTAGGAACAAGTTTCCTACACACAGAGATGTTACTGTAGAATAAATCATCTCTTCTAAATGTGTCTGTCCTACTGTTTGTCCCTTTCTCCAGCAGCTCTGCCATTTCCTGGCAGCATCCTGCCTGTAATCTCTATTTATATAAAAGGCTGTAACACTATGAGCGAGCAATGACTGTCCATCTTGCCATCCACAGCCTGCCACTGTGCCTTCAGCTCTTGGATATGAGATGGAGATAATTCTGGTAAAGGAAAAAATCAAACAAATTATGCCTCTAAGTACATCCATTTGGGATCTGTTAGAGCTGCCAGTGACTGTAATACTATTAGCTTTCCAGATTTCATTCTTCCTTCTGTGAAACTAATGTCTGCCTGGGCAGCCACTCAGCAGTCTACACTAAATTCACTCCTAGCACTGCCTGCTGTTCACCACACTTGACAAAAGGAGGCCAGTAAGATGATATAGACAGGATATTTTGGGGTATAAGTGAATCTGACATTTACATACATAAAACCATCCATGCTTTGACTTCTAAGGGTCTTTTGTCCCAGACTTCCTCCTCCTATCCTCAGATTCTGAAGTCAACTGGTGTTTTTTACAAACACAGCCATATGAAGTGTTCCTAGCAGAAAAATTGTTTCCTAATTTAAAAGAACCAAAGTCTGTTGAAAGTCTCAGAAAGAGCAAGAGTCCTTACAGAAATGACTTACTCAATTCCACTGTATTTCTCTCCTTTGAAAGAAGTATAACTTATATGCACATTTGGAAAGATGGCAGTAGAAAACCTTCCTCCAAATTCTTAAAAAGACACCCTTTTTCTTTTGTGGGTTACCCAGCCCTCCAAGTAAGTATCTCATACCACAATAGATTCAGATTTCTTGCTTAACTGACAGCAACCACCACAATAGAAAATCTAAATTTTTAAATGGAAACGTGTGAATTATTAATGCAAATCTTTGGCAAGAATGAAACAATTCATTTAATTCACACAAAAGCTATTACCTCTTCCATTTAATGGAGTTTGCTAGATACAGAAACTTTCTTGTGCACAATGCAAAACACACACAATACCCAGGCTATAGACACATCCACTAAAACAACTGGAATTATGGACCTGACAGAATAGAAATAAATAAAATATAGAACACATACATGCCTCCTAAGAGCTAAGAATCAAGTGCAGGTTTCTCATAAAAAATTATTTCACTTTGGGTAGAAAAAGTGCAAATGGGAGCAAGCTATAATGCCAGGAATCACAGGAAGTAGCCATTAATGCCCACAGTCAGTCACTTCTTCTACCCATGGGAATAA
This sequence comes from Merops nubicus, assembly GCF_000691845.1. Classification (NCBI taxonomy): domain Eukaryota; kingdom Metazoa; phylum Chordata; class Aves; order Coraciiformes; family Meropidae; genus Merops; species Merops nubicus. Next base: position 84,513 of record NW_008582190.1, read on the forward strand.
TAGTTTCTGCAGTGGAAGGCAATCTGTGTATATTTTATTAAATCCCTTAAAAATGGATTCTCAAATGGTTTATTAACAAATGGTCTTCTTCCAGGAGAGCAGAAAATCTTGTTAGAAAGAATCTGTCATCTTTCCATGCACTGGAGGATGTTTACTTTGATAGCTTTTTCCTTTTTACACCTGCAAGCTATGACCCATAGAACTCTGAGCTCAGGATTTAGGTTCACCCCTCGCCTTTCTCTGCACCCCCCTACTGGGCAGCTTTGGAAACCCTTGGAGTTTGGGAAAGAGGGAAATAGTTTTCTCAGCAGCCCCTGCCATTAAGTTACACTCCTGGGCAAACTCTCCCATCCTGTGTCCACGAAGGCAAAGCTTTGGCCCTTTCCATTTGCTGCTTTGTTTCATACAGTGCCAAAAATTGCATTAGAGGTTTCCCATGTCAGGAAGCAAGCCCAAAGATCTGGTTAATGTATTTTGCCCGAAGGGAAGCTCATTGTCATTTCCAGCATCTTCACAAAGTTGAGAAGTGAACTTGCAGCAATTAAGTTGCTGGGGATTCACTTTTTCTGCAGTATTCATTACCTCCTGACAGCATTTTCTGAAGTAGCAATTAACTGAGATGAGGGAGGGTAAAACAGAAAGCTCTGTAACATGGGGAGTTACTTATTCTAGTTTACAGTTCCATAGCTCTTGTCCTGCTACAAGCACCTGTTACTAAAATTCTTTACATAGAATATTCCTTAAATATTTTAGCATTGATTCACAACATGAAGGATTGCACCTTGCCAGCAGAGTCAAAAAGGTATCAGAGAAATAATCCCTCCATCAAAAGGTACTTGGGGAAGCAATGGAACATTTAAAAATGTGAAAGGATGTTCAAGAGCAGTACAGGACAGAAAGGTAACAACCTAACTAGCACCTGACAGCAGAGTAAAATTACTCTGCCTTTATTGGCTAGTTTAAGAATAATAATTGATACTATTTAATAACAACTATCAGTTGCAATTGTATATTCATCTGCAGCTTTAAAACTGTATTGCTGTCTTGTTAACTGTGTATTTAAATAGTGATAACTGAATAAAAGATATTTCAAGGTGCACAAAAACTACATAACTTGCAAACCTCTATAACTGCCATTATTAACTAAAAACTCCACTTCTCCAAACTTTGGTATTTTTTTCATCTTGTTTTTGTGTAATTTTTAAAAAAATTATATTAAGTTCCACTTTTCATTGTTATTCAGATATAATGGGGAGAAAGGAACCAGCTGTTAGGGTTTTCTTAATAAAAATCAGAGTACTGGCACCACTGTTAGTGCAAAAAGTCAGAGCTTCCCAAGGGGCTAACATTGATCTAAAAGCCTTTTCCCGAGCACAGCTCTTCCTGTGTTTGCTACCAGAATTTTCTTTTTGAATAAGCACTGCTTCAAATCAAAGTGTGTCTCCAGTGGGCTGGAAACGTGTTTGAAGGGTCAAATCGAAGTTCTACACACAGTCAGCATAAAACTTCAGAAATGGAAAAGACATCTATGGCCAAGTCAGAGCTTGAGCAACAGGAGTGACTTCTCTAGACTCCAGAACTCAGAGGGCTGTGTCACTTGCAGAGTTATCATCCAATCCACCACAGGTACAAGTGCCACACAGGGATGTACAGTGCTGCTACAATAATGAATCCTTGTCTTGTGTGAACTTTTCAGTATCATCAATGCACATTCTACAGACAGACATCAAAATCCTGCACTTACATAAAATGAAGTGAGGAAGAGGCAGTGTCAGGTTTAAAAGCTGCTAAAAACCTCATCATAAAAACATTTTTTTCCTTTAATTTTAAGGCTGTGTTACATGGTAGTGTTTTGGGGGTTTTAAATGAAACAGACATATGTATCCTAAGAGAATTTCCAGCTATAGTTTGTAAAAAACTGAAAAGATTGTCCCGGGGCCATTCCCTGCTGAATACCTACAACTGATTATAGAACTTATTTCCAAAGGGAATCTAGAATCTAAACCAGAACACGACAGACATCTAGATTAGGGAGTTCAAACATGGAATAAAAGGATCCCCAAAGCTCTAGCAGGTAGAGAAGAATGTATTTTTACATCAACAAAACTGAAATAGATTGTGTTATTTTCCTAGTACCCAGAATAGGGAAATTACAAATTATCCCATTAAACAGTTGCTTTTTCTAGCTTTGGAACTGTCTTACAGAGTCATTCTTTAACTTCACAATATCAAAATCATTTCAAGAAGCTGCAGATAGACATACCCACATGCAGCTGTGCCTCTCTCCACACACAGCACAAACCATAATTCCACTCAGAGGGAGAAGAGAACCTGTCAAACTGAATTGTGCTCTCCTAGGCCTTTCACCATCTTACACTGTAGAAAAGGCCATAAATTCACCATGGACACAAAATCAACCACAAAATAAGGAGAAGGAAGCCAAAGGCAATTCCAGCTGCCTAGAATCTTGCCACAACAAAGGAACAAAATAAAAATCTACTCACTGAAATAAAACAATGAAGATTTTTCCCCACATGTGGTGCTCTAATGTTAAAACCAGTGCTGCCTTGACTCTCAGAGTCATATTTAAACCTATGAAACAAGTATCCCTGAATATTTTAAAAATACATTAATAAGGTCTTACACCTTTCCAAAGTATGTGGCACAATGTCTTACTATCTTTGACTCTCAGAGTCATCTTTAAACCTATGAAACAAGTATCCCTGCATATTTTAAACATACATTAATAAGGTCTTACACCTTTCTAAAGTATGTGGCACAATGTCTTACTATCATTTCAATAACATGTTATAAAAGAAAACAAATACATCAGAAAATAGATGATGGGAGATGCAAATCTGCAACTGATGGATACAGTGACTCAGTAACCAAAAAAAGCTGAATAACATACAGAGAGTACTCCAAACATCTAACAATAAAGCTTAACAGTATTAAATCATTTTTGCTCTTTGTAAAATCTTCTGCAGTTTTTCATCTATCATCAAGAATGTGCTTGAACCAAAGTCTTTTAAACACCAACTATTTAAGACAGGCCTCACCAGCAGTGTGCTGAACATTTTAAATAGTTTTTTTCTTTAAATTTTATACTAGATGTAAATATAATTTATAATGTGATCACTAACAGAAAACATACATTTCTCTGTGCTTCCTCTCCTCTTCCACTGATCTCATAAACAGGTTTGTTTCAAGACACTGAGTGGCTCAGTCCTTCAGTGAGTGCTTTTATCTTACCTAAGCAACAGGAGGCAGCAGTGGAGTGGGGGAGACAGAGGAGTGCAGATATCAAATTTATACACTGAGTTTTATCAAGTTTTTGCTTCCATGCAGTGCTTGTGTCTTGACAGAAAAATAACAGGTGTCAAAACAATAAGAGGCTATTTTTTCCTCTGCATCTACTGGAATCCCTTGCATTCAGAGAGAATGTCAGGAAGAAATGTTGTTTTGTTGTCTTATTACAAAATGTTTGGCATCATTTGGACTGTCTAGAGAAAAAAAGTCCAAGTTACTTTTCATATCACAGGACAACTCCACCTGCATCTGCATCAGCTGCCTCCTCTCTTCCTTTCAGTAAAAATAAATAATATTTTAAAATCTATACACTCTGACTGATCCTTCTGCAAATTTAAGCTATTGGGATGAAGGACATCAGATTTTCCACTAAAGTAATCCTCTGATGATCTCAAGGCACAGATGTTTTGATAATGTATCTAATTCCATAGGTATTGCATTACCTTTAATAAGCTTCCAGGATGATGCCATTTGCTGAGTCAGCTGGTTAGCTACGGCTGGAACTTTTGTTCCCACTGGTCTC
>NW_008582190.1:88366-121248 GCF_000691845.1 Merops nubicus
GCAGGGCTGTTAATTACCTGGTTGAATGATCTACTTCTATTATAAAAGAATGAAACTGTCTCTATATTAGTGATAATCCCCAAATATATTCAGTCATTAAATAAATGCATTTGGTACACCACTTAAACACTAGTGGCCTTAAAGTCATGTTACTTCAAAGTAACCCTGCAGAATTTACCTGGCCAGAACCCCACCTCCTTTTTTCACATCACTTACTTACTGGTATTACATGCTCATACTAAACCCACTTCTTCAAGAACTAGGATGTTTTGGAGAAGTACAGAATTAGCAGAGGCTGTTTGACAGTTCCCTGAACTAGAAGGGCTGCCCAGCCTCTGGACTGAATGACCTGGAAACCTGCAGGTAACTGACCTCCAGGACTAGTGGAACTCTTCCTTTTGGGGGAAAACTGTTTACAAAGCCAGTGTGGTGGCATGGGATCAGTAATCAATTCCATTTCCACCTTTAGGTAAAAACAAACAAAACCCCCAAACAAACCAGAGAAAAAAAACCCCACCCAAACAACAACAAAAGTCTTTTGAGTTAAAAATGAGTGCAAAGGAAACTGTAGAAGGAAGAAAGTAAACAGAAAAAAATCAACCACCCAAACAACAAGAACAACAACAAAAGTCTTTTGACTTAAAAGTGAGCCCAAAGGAAACAGCAGAAGGAAGAAAGTAAACAGAGCAAGGGCCCCCAAACAAACCAGAGAAAAAAAACCCCACCCAAACAACAACAAAAGTCTTTTGAGTTAAAAATGAGTGCAAAGGAAACTGTAGAAGGAAGAAAGTAAACAGAGCAAGGGAGGGGACCAGAAGACTGAAGGGACAGGAGAATTGCCTGGAAGGATTCACATGACAGCAAAAAGCTGAGTTTCCTTCCAAAAACAGAAGGGAAGATATTTGGGCCAACTAACCAACAAAATCTAATGTCCATTATCCAAATCTTTGGAATAAATTTGGAATAGCACTCTAGAACTCTTAAACATAGCACTGTAAAAAGAAATATCTTTGAAATAAAAATCTTTGAAATAAATTTGGAATAGCACTCCAGAACTCTTAAACATAGCACTGTAAAAACCACAATGGCCCTTAAGAGTGAAAGGTACCAGGAATGAGAAGAAAACAATGGAACCCAGTAACAGACTGACAGAATATGCACCTTCTAGCCACCATCCATTTACCAAACTGGCACAGCTAACTCCCATTTCATCTCTTTTACTTTTTACCCAACCTTCATGCTTTTTCAACAGGGTTTTTATTCTTAATCTCATTTCTCACCAAAAAGAAAAAAGCCCTCAATTTTGCTTGACACCCAGACATTTGCACAGCACTAGGCTGGGACTATGCCAGCCAAGAATAACCTAGTCCATTGAATTATTTAAGCAGTTGTTTGCACTGAATTAGATTTTCATGAAAGGTTAAGCAATAGACTGATTCACAGAAACCTCTTCATGTTTATGGGAGGGACCTAACTTCATACATGAGAGTATTCAAAGTTCATTCTTTTGAATGACTAAGGTGATACCCAATACTAATATGTCTATTCACACAAAAGATGCCTTTTAAGCTTTAAATTTTTTTCTCCATTTCTAATTCTAACAGACTGTATATAAAGAGAACATGAAAGTATCTGTGCCCAAAATATTTGATTTTTGAAGTACAAGCTATTTTCAAAAGAGAACATCCATTTTCCATTGTTAAGGAGAAACTAGAGAAAAATACCAGATGCCCATATTAGTATGCACAGGTCATCTTTTATGTATCAAAAAAAACCTGTAATGAAATACTTCATAACTGTAAACCAGAAAATATATTTTAAAAATAATGAATTATTAAACATCACTTCTGCCATCAGTAAAAAGAAAGCATTCTACTGTAAACCCAATAAGTACAGAATACAGGGAATAGAAAATGTTCAGAGACTTTGAGTTATTTCTTTTAAGGAAGATGAAGACTAGATAGCACAGAGAGGAATACTGATGCAGAAAGTCCTGAGAAAAGTCCTGAAATAGAAGTAGACATTGTGAAAGGATGAGATCATAACTTATGCTCATCTAAGTACAATTTCCAGAGGAAAACACATTCCTCGCTCTTTTCAGCTGATGAGGAAGATTTTCTAATGTGTATTTAACTTCCAACCCTTACCATCTGTTATGGCAAAAATCAAGTGCCTAAGACAAAAGCACATCTATTTAAAAGAACCATAGTTAAAAGGAAAGCCATTTTAAAAACTTCAGCTTGCACAGACAGTCATGATTTGAAAATTAAAACAAAATTGCTTAAGTTGATCAATGCTCAGCTGCTTATTCTTTAAGAAAAATTACATTTTATTGGAAAGATTTAAACAGACCAGAGGTGGAATCTAGGAACCTGTGAAGGGACCTCGACCCCAGTCACACATTTATTCTGACATTTTACATTTCTTCCAGAGCTATGGAGAAAGATCATACTGCCTTTTAATGTTCCTAACAAGTGGTCTATATCATGGAGTCTTCCCTCAACACATCTCCCAGGAGAAAGCTGCCCTCAATTGGAAATCTGTATCACTACTACATGTGCTGTTTAAGAGACTTTTCACTTAGATCTCTCTTATAATTTCTTCACACCAGAAAACGAGCTTGAAGAATCAAGCTTTAAAACCACGCAGGCATTTGTGGTTTTCAAGAACTCGTGTGGGAAAAGTGTCTTTTAAAGTTTATAAGTAGTGTACCTGTTTTCTGCAGGAAAATTTTAAACAAACATAAAATAAACCCAAACATTTAGGAGCAAGACTCGTGTTGAGATACCTACATATGCTAGGAAATGTGGGGTAAAGCCTGTGCTAGCTCAGGCAGGCTTGGCAGACACACTCTTCTGTGTGTGAGGGGGAAAACCCAAACAAACCAGAAGGAAAAGGAAAAGATAAAACTACTGTGCAACTCAGCTACATAATTAAACTAAACCCTGAACACGGTGAAAAACTCTGTATTATAAACAAGATCCTGATCACCATGTGCACACTCCAGCACAATAAAAGGTGAATAATTCATAATCATTTGCAAAGAAAAAGTATGCATCACTCAACTTGGGGGAAACACAGGGGATTTCACTGGTATGATTTTTCTTTAGGGACAATGACAAAGTGCCGCTCACCAGCAGGAAACTGAAGCACTGAACTGTGTTCCATGTGCCATAAATCAACACTGCAGCCTACAGGATGTCTCTCTGGTACCAACATGCCATCAATTTTTCAATAACCTCCTTAAATAATGGAATATGTGAACGGCGACAACAGTAATGAAAAATGAAATGTTTTGCACGCCAAAGACTCTAGAATAACATGGTTAATATGTTGCTCCTACAGTTAAAGAAGCTTTTTCATATAAAGATCTTTTCCCCCCAAACCCAACGTGTTTTACCACAAAACAATCTGGGTGCCTTTGGAAGCATTCAGTCTTTGAGCACCGCTGCAGCTGTTTCTGAACTACCTGGTTCAAAACAGAGTTTCTTTTGTGGTTTTTAAATTAACCAAGACAACAGCTTTCTGTGTTACAAGAACTGCTTGTACATCCACCCTAGGCTATCATTACACTTCCCTGTCCCAGTGAGAGCAACCCTTCACACAAAGAAGGCTCTCCAGAAAAAAAATTATTTTTAAAATTATTGTTAGGTCCTGGTCTGGAATCTAAACCAAAATTATTAACTGTTCATGAATGAAAACAGCATCCTGCACTGCTCTCTTCTTCACCAGTCAAATACCAAGCTAAGCCATCTTTGACCTTTTTTTTTTCCCAAAAACTAAAAAGGTGAAAAAAAGACAAGGCTGTCTCAGTGGCACATGAGCAGTGGAGCACAGGCCCATCTGGGGAAAGTGATTCCAGGAGGGGTGGCATGAGGCTGATCAAGTCCACGAGTGCTCACACGGTGAATGGGAGCAGGTGGATGCAACAGGGAACTGGCTCCAGGAGTGGAGGAGTAACAGCTTTTAGCCTCCTGATAACTCTAGCAGAGAAAATATATCAGTTTATGGAAGCATTTTACACCTGTAGTTATATTGTTTGAAGAAAGATTACTATTCTCTACTTTCTCAGAAAGGTTAGTCACTTTTCCTCATTACAGAACAACAGACTTTTCAGAATATTTGATTTTTAGGAAAATAATTTCTCACCTCAGGATCACACATAGGAAGAAAAAGCTGCAAATAAAGTTTTAAATGTAACACTGCAATTTGGCAAGTGGGTCATTTGTAAGCCCAACTCAGAAGTTTGATGTTTTGCACAAGTTATTTGTTTCAAAACATTTTTTGCTCAAAAGAATTCATTAATGAGCTGTGAACCAAATCAAAATGCAATGAATGCTCTTTAGAGTACGGCATCTCACCAATGAAATTTTATCACTCAGAAGGCTGTTTACCCAACTGGCAGCTCAGTCTAAGGCATGGCTTTCTAAGACTCAGTTTGACAGGCTTTCTGACTTTTCAAAGTAGGATTTTTCTGAGTTTGAAATAGCCCAAGTATCCCTTTCATCATATTTAATATTCATATTCTTGTATATGCTGTTACGTTGCTGATACACAACATGCTACCTAAATACATCCTTTTAAGTAGATTTCATCTCATATTTAGTATTTTTAGTGTTTTTCACACATGGAGAAGTCCATCTCTGACACATTAGGCAGCAAACCTCTCAGAAATGCCAAAGGGACCAGGAACTCTGCAGGTGCAATGGTTCAGAACAGGAATGTCAAAGCAACCTATGCCAGACATACCTTGTTATTAAAAATAATGCTGGCTGTGTACACTGTTCCCTATTAATTACTGCTTTCTCTCCCCTTCACTAAAAGTTCAGGAAAAAGACATGTTGTCTCTAACGTATTTACTCTTTGGACTCTACCATTCACAGAGTGCAAAATTCTTCACTGTGAAAACTCATTTTCAATGCAACTAGCTAGTTAAATGGTAAGAAAAATATGCAAGCAGAATGTGTTAATTACAACAGAAACTGGAGCATGTGTTAACTAGATACAACAATTCAGCTTGTAGCATTTTGACAAGTCAGAGCTCAGAAGTGAGAAACAATAATAGATTTTTAGTTTATCTTCCTGATGCTGTGTGCTCAGAGTATTTAAACTAACAGCGTAATAAAATATTAAACTGCACAGCTCTCAGGGTGTGAAATTCACAAGCAAACCACTCATCTACCAGTATGGCATATAATTTTTTTAGACATAATACCCAATAATGTGCCACAGACTGTCGCTATGGATTCTGCTTTATATGACGTGCAGATGCTATCAGAAAATGTATCTGCTCTATGTAAAAAGCAAGTGCCACAGGGCACGTGAATAATTGCAAGTCCCTTGTTGGTCACCGTAGCAGTTCAGTAAGCCACAGAAAGTGTATTTGTTCATTCTTTGCAGTCAGGAATTCAAAAAGATAAAGCGGGACCCAAATCACACCTAGAAATCTCCCCTGAGCCCCCAGCAGTGAGCTGCTGGAACACTCAGCCACGACAGCCCGTGTGTACCCCAGGAGTGGCTGTGTGTAAAATGTCTGATTGCACTAAGGAGTACACTTGAACAGCAAACAGTTTCTGAGTTTCCACAGAAGAAGGAGTCAGAACAGTTCATTCCTTTCATATCACCTCACCCAAGTTTCCATTCACCCAGAATATTCACCTGAGTAACTCTCCAGTTCATTTGGTTGATAGGAGCTAAAGGCAGGCTGCAATTTCACACGCCCAGCTCTATAGCAGAAACCCTATTTCATAAAAAGATCAGAATTTCCAAACGAGTGTCTTACAGATTCTTACATTAAGGTCACTGAGAAACGTGTTTTAAAAAAGCAGAGTTGCATTTCATCCCTGAGACAGCTCTAGCAGTAAAAGGGATAATCATGCTCCCTTCCTTGAGTGTGCAATATCATCCCTTCCCTTGAGCTATTTCTTGACACTTCTTTGACCTCCTGATGAGACAACTCAGTTCACAAAGCCAGCAGAAAACCAGCCAGGAAAAACAAAAAAATAGGAGAAAAACTTTTCCTTTGTTCTGGAGGTTTGAATCCATTGACACAAAATTCAGAGTAGCACAGGAACTATCACAAGGGAAGTGGGAAGAACCTCACCATTCAGCAGCAAGCTGCTGGAGCATCTCCTCTAACTTCTCTAAGCAGATCCAATGTTTGGATTGTCTCTAATTTCCCAGAACACAGGAAAATTACTCCATAACTAGCAATCTAGGATCCTGTCATACCATTTTAGAAAGAAAGCAAATATTGTGCAACCATTCAGACTGTCAGTTAGCAAGCCCCAAAGAGAAAATTTTATCTTTGATACAGCAAAACATTTTTCTTGGCCTGCTTTGTGAGCAACACATGTGAATGGTCAAAACTGAAATTAGCCATTGGCAATCAAGCAATTGGAAAAAAACTCACCCCAAAACTAAACCCCAAACAAATAAAGAGGTCAAATATTCTAAGTGAAAACATTCTAATAAGATGTTGTTCTAATAAGACTTATATCAGCCTTAAAAGTTTAAGAGACTTCAATTATTCTTTTGCAGCAGTTTTCAGCACTATTCTGGCTTTCTTATTTCAAGGAGATGTTTGCTGTAGCCTCTATAATTACACAAGAATTGATCTTGCCAGGGTGTGAACTGCCAGCCCTGTCTTTACATTTAGCTTGTCAGATTAACTTGTTTGAACTGAGGACATGAAAGGATAATTTGAGGATAAAGATTATATATCCAGTTATAGAAAAACTCTTATTCTAATTCTTTTTATACAAATGTCACCATGCCTTCTGCTACTGTTCTTCTCTATACAAATTGATACCACCACAACAGTCTTCAAAGCCTGAGGCAGAAAAAAGAGCATTGTGATGGAAGGGTTGAAACCTTCCCTCACCTCCCATGATTTTTACATACATGTCTTTGCTGTGCCCAGGTCAATGGGAAAAAGGAAACTGCAGACTTCAGAAATCACACTGAGGTTTACAGGAGCTCTTGGAGTTCTCAGAAGACACCTCAGATATACGCACACCAAGCCTGAAAATTGTTCTTTTGGATGAATGTGAGAGCCCCGACAGCTAGACAGTTTATATCACAGACATTTAAATGTTTAAGTGAAGGAAAAATAGAGAATAAAACTGAAAGTAGATACTGAATATGATTAATGGGAACAAAAAAAACCCATAAAACATGAAGAAGCTGAGATAGAGATCAGAAAGAAAACTACCAGTGCAGAGTAAGTGAAAAACAAGCAATGGAAAAAAAAGTAGTGGACAACAAGTAGAACAAAATTCCAGCTATGCTTATTAAATACAAATGTTGAAGTGCATAGTTTGAGTCATGCGAATTTGACTTTTTTAGATCATATTTTCCCAAAATTATGCCCCATCAGAGAGAAATCACTTTACTAAGATTTTTATCAGAGTAAGCCAAAACCCACTTTTGAATCTAGCAAGAAGCCTTTTTTGTTTCCAAAGGAAAAAAAAGAAACCAAACCCCAAAGGGTCACTTCAGTGTCACAAGTGCCAGGGGCCAGTGCACAGCGTTGTTAGTGCCAGGAGAGACACCCAAGGTGCTCCTCACTTCTTGGTTAATTACTCTGCCATCATTTTGCTCTATTTTTTTTTTTGTCAGGTACTTGCACATAACTTCAGATAGCAAGGCTGACAGAATTCTATTCCCTAAAGTCTTTTCTTGTTTTTAGGGTTTCTTACATACTGTAATAGCACCGTTGCAGCTGTTTGGCTCAAACAAATAAGGCTTCTGGAGTAAGAGAATGCTTTTCCCTTGAGAGCAGAAAGCAAATGCTGTGCAGAAAGTGAGTATCATTATTAATTTACCATTATTTCGTAACTTACCCCTGATATGCCAGCCTGTTTAAAGGCCTCCTTTCTTTTCATTCCAATGAATGTGATGTCAGATATCAACTATAGTTAAAACATCTAAAACCAGATGACACCTTGAAACATTATGTTTCTTGTATCATTTTAAAACTTTAGCAGTGTAAATTACATTCTCCAACATTAAAATTACACAGAAAGTGAACATTTATGTAACTTCAAAGCACAAGCCTCTGTCATAAAACATACTTGGTGAGAACAGATCCCTACATCCTGCAAATATTTACACACAGGAGTAAATCTCTTCCTCCGAAGTACTCCTACAGCTGTCAACAGGAACATCAAGGAGAATATTACTCTTGATAAAGCATTTATGCCTTACATATCATATCTAAAAACACCCAACAGAAAACTTCAGGCCATCTTATGGAACCCACCCAACGTTAGCAGACAGTTCCTCACACAAGTGCTCTGCAGTCAGCACGACTGCGCCATGGAGCAGCCACCTGTGGTGCAAATAACTCTTCTCCTATTTAATTTCAAATTCACCTTTTGAATGCACAAACCTGATGGTTTCCAATTGTTTTTTTTTTCCTCCATACACATTACAAGCAAAAAGACACTGTGGAATGTTTATCTCTTATCTGGATATTGTCATTTTACTGTCTCAAACTTCTTAAAACGAGCTTTTCGCTAGGGAGGAAATCAGTCAGCATCAGACCCAGTGAGGAAACCCTGCACTTGCTCAATGTCTGTGGCTCTTACAGAGTTCCAGATGTTCAGAACATTAATAATGCACTAACTCAAAACCTCTTTTTGAAACTTTAGAATGTGCAAATTGCATTAAAACCTCTTTGCCCTCATTAATGGTATTGTTACAATCCCGGTACTCTGGAAAATGTTTTTTGGCATTTGTTTAACTTTGTGATATTGCCATTTACTCATTTTAACAGCCAGTGCTCAAATCCTAATGCTTTTAATAGGCCTGGCTAAACAGACTACCATCTTTTCTAAATTTATTGAAGTAATTTATTAAATAAGTAAAAGTTCTCTGAAGGCAATGTTGCTGCCTTTTTTTTTTTTTTTATCAATAGCAGAAAAAAAATGGGTTTCTTATAATTTATTTACAAAACTGTTTTTTAAGAAAGCTTTAGAAATGAAAAGATTCTTTTTTCAGTGTTATGAACAATTCATTTTCTGCCACTCTGACGCAGACTCCTTTCTAGGAACCTCATACAAATCTCAGTAAAAAAAGGGGTCTATGTCCCCCTCAGCAGTCTGCCTGCCACATACAGGGGTGGCACATTCATGCCCAGGCCAGGAGACAGCATATTGCAGCACTTGGTTTCACATCCAGTGCAGACACAGCACTGGGCAACAGTCAGGTTAAACTGAGGCTCCTCCTGTTTATTCCAAATAACTACCTAGGCTGAATGGAAGATTCTCAGTCTGTTTGAAACAAGTGTAATTTAGACCTATTGCCATGCTCTACACTGCTCACAGAGTTAATTAGTATTGTTAAGACTCTGAACTAGCTGCTCTTACAATGTTATTGCAATACCTGACATGATGAGATGTGTAAAAACTCAAATGTGAAATCTGGCATTTATGTGCCCCAGTGACAAAAGTAACCAAGTGTATTTGTCATCACAACTGTGCCCCAGCATTTTCAAGAACATTAATTGTTCTGTACTTACACATTAATAATTCCTCCTTCCTAACTAATGTTTCACATGGCAATGCCAATTTATGATCAAGAGTATGACTTCATTAGTAGTGGGATTGGGACTGCCAGATGGATTCAAGATTGGACATTGAGTAGTTTGGTCTCAGATTTATTGTACACAAAACTCGTGACCTACTCACTTGCATGGAAAAGTAACAGCTAACTGTTGTCAGAGCTGATAGCATTGCTTTTGCATTTATTATTTATTGCATTTACTCTTCTATTTAAGACTCAAGTCATTGTACACTTGCATGGAAAAGTAACAGCCAACTGTTGTCAGAGCTGATAGCATTGCAAATATTTACTCTTCTATTTAAGACTCAAGTCCAATAGCATTTGTAATAAAATGACCTAAAAATTGTTTCCTAGTGATTTTGGTTGATTTTAAATTATACTCTTAGTTACAAAAGGGCTACTTCAATAATGGAGCAGTGCTTTCAACTGGCCTTGCATGGAAAAGTAACAGCCAACTGTTGTCAGAGCTGATAGCATTGCAAATATTTACTCTTCTATTTAAGACTCAAGTCCAATAGCATTTGTAATAAAATGACCTAAAAATTGTTTCCTAGTGATTTTGGTTGATTTTAAATTATACTCTTAGTTACAAAAGGGCTACTTCAATAATGGAGCAGTGCTTTCAACTGGCCTTGTAATTCCTGTTTCCTCTCCTACTTTATTCTGTTTTTATCTCAATTCCAGCTCCCAGCCAAGGGGTGGTAATCAGGAACAAGACTCAACACCATTCTTTAATACTGGGTGTGTGAGAACTTTCTTTAGGATACACCGACTAACCTTGTTTCTAGTAAGTCAGTCTGAAAAAAAAGGGCCATCCATGAGAAAAGTGCTCTAGGAAACAACTGCCTCAACACCACTTGGTTCCAACACAGTACTTGGTAGTTACTCTCCAACAATCCTTGGAATCATTGCAGTACACAGCAAAAGCTCTCAATAGTTCCACAGGTTTCCAGCAGATATTTAGTGGTAAGAAAGCCTTGCTATTTTTTCATTATTTGCCACTGAATTATCCTAAGCCAAATAATTTGCTGGAAGAGATACAGACAGAATGAATCAATGCTAATGTAATATAAGAAACACTTAAAAACTGGGGATTTTTTTTTTTTCAATTTCTATTATCTTCTCTACGTTTGTAATTACCTACTCATTACAGGTAAAATTCATACAGCACCATAGCTGTAAATCTCAGAGAACTATCACCTGCATTTTAAAACAGCAACAACTGGCTTGTTTACAGATATTTGGATACAAATACTTCATAAAGAGTAGAGGAAATTTTTTTGAAGTAGATTTAGATCATTCAGCCACTTCTAGGAGCCTCACGAGACAGACAATGCAGCTACTATTTCTATCTTTTTAGGCTGATATTTCTTGAAATTATTTTCATTTTTCCAAGACATTCCTCTCTACAAAATTTTTTGATACAGTATAATGTAAAATACACAGCAACACACTTCAACTACTGAGTAAAACTTACTTGAGCTCAAAAGCTCTGTAAAAAAAAGCAGATACAAAAGATCTGATTAATCTGAATCCATGAAGAGCACTACATCTTAGAGGTGTAGGAGAAGAAAAAAAGTGGTAAACAAATCTTGGATTCTCAAGGGAATTGTTATCAGTTCATCAGTTTTAGTGACAAAAACAGTCATTTTAAGCAACTATGTTATTTTAAAAGATTTTACTTCCAAGTTACAGCTCAACAATTAGCAGATACAAATTAACCAGCAATGCCTCCACACAAAAACCCCCAACCCAAACCACCACTGAGCAACTATGTTATTTTAAAAGATTTTGCCTCCAAGTTACAGCTCAACAATTAGCAGGTACAAATTAACCAGCAATGCCTCCATACAAAAACCCCCAACCCAAACCACCACCATTAACGTTATTGTCCAAAGCTTATTTTGTAAAAAAAACAGCTACTAAAGAAAGGTCAGTTAATTCATCATGATGGATTATCACTAAAATTTATAAGCATTAGCATTTTTCTCCTTGCTGGATACCTTGACTTTGATATGACACATATTGAGTGAATCATCCAAGATGCAGGCACCAGGCAAGATATATCTTAATGCAGACGGGTCGGCAACGTGAACCCTAATGGGCCTTATCTTAATCTTGTTTAAAAGCATCTTAGATTTCTCAGGAATCTTTTCACCTTCTGATAGTCTCTTTTATAGAGTGTTTTTGCCAGAGTTGCTACTGATTTTCACATAAATGCATTTTTGTTGCATAGGATCACCTATTTTAGTAGCCTTAAAAATTATCTTTGCAATTTAGTAGATGTTAATATGCAGCTTGTTCTTAAAAAGTCGACGTGTCAGAACTCTAACAATGGCAACAAAAATTTGGATGTTGTTGTAATTATTCCATTCATGAAACTTGGCATCACAGTTGTTGGTAACATAAATGGACACCTATCCCATGTGATGTGTATCTGATGCACTGCTTTCTTCCCATTCACACATTTTCCTCTCCTGCATTATTAACCTTGGATACCTGCCATATGTATGCTTTAAACAGTCACTCTTCAATTAAAAATGTGTTCAGTCAAATATCTGACTAAGATAAAGGCAAGTTTCTCTACTATTGGTTTTTCCATATTCACATTGCATCTAGTAATTCCAAATTACACAGGAGTAACAAGGTGGCAGATTTCCCACAGAACTGCACAGAGCTTTCTGCTGCAGCTGCTTTGATAAACAACAAGGGGTGGAGAGGCACAGAGGAAAATAACAGGGGAATTATTTTTAATTCAGATTTTTTTGTAGCAATAGCAGTTCCTACATTAGGTAAAAAGGTGTTTAGAAAGTACCTTCTCAGCCTGACAAGATATTTTCTGAAACAGATCGTTAGGAAAGGACACAGCTTCACACTGCTGTGGGACTTTAGATTCTTTACAAAACAGCTAAATGACTTTCTATAGATGATAAATACCTCAACATAAGGGGCACTCCAGAGCAAAATAAGACAAGTGACTGCTACCTCTTCCTGGCATTAGATACCTTCTTGAAAGAAAATTAGAATCTCCCAGGAAATAATGTACCTGAAGAAATGCTAATAGAGAAAAATGCAACGCCATCACTGGGTGCTCTCTGCATGCACTACACTGGAGGAAGGAGCAGGTGGCTCAGACACCAGCTCCCCAGCAACCTACCCTGCTGACATTTCTAACGTTCATCTCGGATGTTCTGTAAGCAGCATCCAGTTTTCTCATTTTATGATTAGGTTAATGTGGTGACATTTAGAAATTTTACTTGCCCTCTATTTATTTGCACATGGAAGCTTTCTAGTAGGTTGATATCTTCTAGGTGAGGATAAGATTTTTCTTCTATTATAAACTTCGGAAGTCTGAAACAAATCACTAAATTTCTACCAGAGTTTGTTTCTCCAGCTCTAATATCAATATAGGGGCCATCACTTTCACCAAGTATTGGTAGATTAATTCTTCACAAAGCAACCTGAAATTCCAGACAGAATCTAGAGAAATAAATGCGTTGAATTCCAGACTGTGAAGGTCAGATGTATTATTTGTTCTATTCCTGCCATAAAGTTATTTTATCTACAACATCCTGTAACGTATCCATCCTGAATAACAAGACAAGCAGTAAGAGAACCCTGCCTGGCTGCTAGCTTGAGGGTCCCAACACTGCCCATCACAAACTGCATCAGGCAGGGTTCTCAACTTCTGCCTCCTGTGGCAGGTGTTAAACCCTCCATTCTTCCCATTCCCATAGACTGAGGCCAAGAAGTGCTCCTTTACCATGCTTACAAGAAAAAAAGAACATAGATCTGTATTCCAGGAATGTGAACAAAAGTCTGTGAAATCCAAAGTGAATGGAAATGAATGAAAGTCAGATGCTATGTCTGTCTGCTTGTATATAAACAAGGAAAGTAACACACAGCTTACTACCTGAATTAAATAAATAATGGGCTTTCCAGAAAAATAAAATTTACTTTATTTACAAAGCAAAATAATTAAGGCTAATTGTCAAAGAAGTTTTCAGGTAAGCAGATAAAAATGTGTGGCATGAGGTACTGAGACAGAGCCATCCAAAAAGCAGAGACATTAGGTGTTTCCAGAGCAAAAGACATCAGTGCTCAGTCACAAACTCTTAAAACAAAAAGAGAATCCTGCACTGAAAAACACACCTGCAAGTGTAACCTGACTGAAATCTGATCCACAGGCCTAAATTCAAGCTCCATTAGACTACCTGGATAGATAGTGCTCAAAATGCAGAGCACTGCCCTCAGCAGTCCAGATTTAAAAAGTTTTCATTTTTTACTTATTCCAAAGTTGAACTTCCAATTCATAAAACAGATGGAGACCTCAAAAAATCTGCTTAACTCATAATAATTAATTTAGTGAGGTACATGACAACATACATCAATTGGATAGCCTTGAACAATTTTTTTAAAAGCTGCAGTTATTTAAAGGGATGTACCATTTCCCCACAAAAATCTCTGAAAATCAGTTTTGAAATGCAAATGTGCAGGTAAGCAATATTCTATATGATGATGGCAGAAAAATACCCTGTTTTCCCTGCACTAATATGCTTATGCTTACATTATTCTGTGCTTTCAACATATTAATCTCAGACTTAAAGGCAACGCAATCCAGAATAAAAGTAGTAGAATGAAAAAGGGCATCCGTAGAAAAATATCAGCAATGTGATTTTAAAATATCATCCTTCAATTGTCTGCAATTTATATTTATCAATACTTTCACTAGGATCATGGAAGTGTTCCCACAAAGAAAAAAAGAACCACTCAACGTGTTTAGCTAGGTGACCTTTCAGTGAAACATAAGGGCAGTGAGAGGGGGAAGGGGACCAGAGCTGTCCAGCAATCTCTGTCCTCCTTTATTAAATGTCATTACAAAGTCTTGCTGTACTTTCAATTCAGATTACTATTCTCATAAAAACTTCCATAAATATTTGTCAGGTCTGTATCCACAGGATGAACTATCACACACCGTTCAGCACTGCACGCTGCAGTAAGAGAGTAACCATGATACTGAAAACTGAAATTTAAATTCTCCAGTTTAAATTCTGAAGTACATTGAATGCAAAATTTCTTTTCAGATAACTTTATGCCTAAGTGCATAATTTTGTGAGCTAGGTTAAATAAATTTATAGTCAGTAATCTGTTTTTTTCAGCGATTGTACATTACCTGGTCTAATGTGGTCACCTAATGGTTACTGTCAGTAATTGCAGTGATGGCTGAAATCCTTTACAGACACACAGTGAAGAAAACACCCTCACTTTGCAGCCTCTTCAGTTCAATAACAAAACATGAGGGTTTTGTAAAAAAGAAGAAATTGGTTTTATTTCATTTAAAAAAAAATATTCTCTGTTAAGGAACCTTAAGGATGAGTGAAATGGTCAAAAAAAAAAAAATCTTACTTCCATTATGCTGGGGGTTTTGCTCATTTGGTAGGGTTGTTTGGGCTTTTTTTTCTGACAGGTTTGTTTTGTTTATTGAGTGGATTTTTAAAAATAATAAATGAGGGTTTACAACTTAACAAGTCACACTCCAGCCAAGATTACAAGGAAAATGAGCATGAATTGAGAGAATAATATTTCAGGTTTGTATTCCTTTTCCTCAGAGCTAACCAAAAATAACAGTAAGAACTAATAGAAAAGCAGAACTACTGTGAGGTACTGATTAACCATAATTAGACCTCTGTTGCCAGTGAAATTAGATATTGCATAGTTTAAAATTGAGAAATCCAATCCCTTTCAGCCAGTGCCAGTGAGCAATCCCCCCTGACTCAAGAAAAATATACTAGAATCTCCAATGCAGTGAAATGGAACAAGAAAGAAGGAGAGAAAGAATTAAGTGGATGAACACTGCATTCCAGTAATGTACAAAGCACGTGCAGAGGCACCCTTGCTGCTGGGTTATACACACAAAGTTCCCCTGCATGACGTGTGTTCACAGGAGATTTTTACTGATTTTTTTGTTGTTGTTTAAATAACTTCAAAACATTGAAGGAAACGATTTAGGAAGAAACTGCAAATAAATCTGGCTTTTCTTCTGGTAAAACTAATCAAAATGATTGTACTCATTAACTAAGACAGACACCTGTTGAAAGCATATGCACATGTTTTTTCACAAAAATAAACTTTCATGTCAGCCAACAAGAGAGATCCAAGAAATGACAATATAATATAATCACAATGTATTCTCACAATGTATTTATTTTATAAACATTTGTATGTATTGACACAAAGCAAAAGATTACAGGGTACATCTTCAAGAAGAGTGTGTGGTTTCAGAGGAAGAATACGAATTAAGGTTTCCTTACCTTATAGGATGGCAAAAAGCACAAGATTCCTTGGCCAACTGTTTGGCACACTGACAGCAGAAGTGCTCCCACCTCATCTTGGAACTCAAAGGTCTCCGTGTGCTGGAACGTGGCGCACAGCTTCCGACCGTTAGGGCCTGCTCCAATGGTACCAACCCAAACCTGGTGTATTTCAGATTTTAAAAGTTAATTCTAATATATGTGACACACTGCATTAAATTAGGTTAAATAATGAAATTTTAAGTGTGAAGGAAAATACTGAGATATTTCTAAACAAGTTAATTCCAGCACTTTAAAACAGAAGAAGTGCAATAACTGATATAAGATGGCTATTACCAAAACAGCATAACTTCAACATTTCCAGAGCAGTGAGTATGTAAAAATTACTCCTTTTTTCATTTGAAAACGTACTTCACAATTGCATTTGAAAAGGTACTTTATAATTGGACTAACCCAAGCAATAGTCTGCTCTGCACATTTCTTGTTCATTCAGAACGGGTTTGTCATCCTTTTTATTGGCAAGTTATGGTTTCTTTTAGAATGGCCAGCACTGGACCTCAGGAGGGGGAACAGCAATGCAAAAGTTTACCTGTGAGTTACGAATAACGTGATTTGCCTCCAGCTGAATAGAAAACTTCACACCAAGCTCTGAAGAAAATGAATCCATTGGAGAGAGTGTACCAGATGTCAGAACGATTGTTCGAACATCGCTTAAGTCTGAAAAAGCCTAGGTTGGAGAAAGAAAAGAAGAAATTTAGAAAACCAATACAACCACTGTAAGATCTTATATGTTATCACTCAAGCTAAGATGTTATGCTTTGCACTCAGCTTACCACAGCAGGATTCAAGCACCAAAAATTCAGCATGTGGACTACGGTTTTCTGCCGCAAACTCCTCTTATGCTTGGGCCGTGTAAAGAAGGAACTTGTATCTGAAACATCAGGTTGGTTTTCATTCATCCAAGTGTAAGTTTGTTGTAGAGCAACTTTGTAGTCATCTGCATACCTATGCAAAGAGACAGAAATATCAAAAGAAACTACAGTTAAACAAACTGTGAGCATTAAGCTCATACAAAGCAAAGACAGCGTTGCTACAATGCATTTATAATTTAAGTATAAAAAATAATTTTATACTTTCTGAGTAAATAGGAAAACTTCAAAAAAGTTAGTATTTAAAAATAAGGTTTAAATCAGACATTTTTAGTAACTGCTGGCATTAGCAGTCAAGATACCAAGACAGTCAAATGATAAGTGCTGTGTAGAAGAACAAAACCTATGCAGGCTTAACTTGACAACACATCAAGAAAGTTTACACCTAACCTTCAAATAAATTTCTTTTAATTTATGAACAAAAAAGGATAATCTGTGAGTATTGAAATTCTTTCCACACAAATAGATTTTCCAAAGCTTTTGGAAACGTCAGTTTTGCTCAGAAGCCCCACACCATAACAGAGGTGTTCACAAATGACAGAGGCAGTCTGGCAAACCAGCTGCATTCACCACCACACAGCTCAGGATATGTATTAGCACTGACCTGCTATTATCTTTAAAGAGAAATAAAAGAACCATAAATAACCCTTTCAGCACCATCTGAGTGGCAGGGCTCACAATTGGTATCTCAATAAGTTCCTCTTTACCAAACACTGATATTTTTTCTTCTTTTTCCAGGACAGCAGCAAAATGTTTCTATAAGAGGCAAACAAATTGCACATTAACAACAATCTTATCAAAAACAAAACTAATACAAATACAAGACTGTCAGCACACTTTTCTCAAAGTTCACTTAAAATACCTACAAAGTCAGACTGGAGACAGAATGGGAAAAGTAACAATGCTTTTAACACATTTGACTTACATAGAAAGGACAGATAAACCCCAAAATAGGGTAAATACATTTCAGCAATCAATAAAAGTGCAGATAGAACAGACAAAACTCTCACTGACTCAAAAGTTCTATTTAAACAATTGTACATGATCAATTATAGCCTTTAAAACATTGATTCTCCACATACTCCAATAGCCCCAGTGGATTACTCCTGGTTTTCATCAGGTATCATTTTGAGAGAGATTGCAGTAAATTAAAAGATCTGTTAACATTTAACTTCTGTACACTTTCAAATGTTTCACATCACTATTATGCACTCTGGTACTCATTTACATAGCATACAATATTACCTGTAAAATGGGAAAAGTAATACCAGTTATTCCCATCTTGTGTAAAATAGGCAGCATTTCTTTTCCACTCCAAACTTTACAGGAAGTTTCATACCCTCTTTCTACTAGTTGACTAGAGCTGTCCTTTAGCCAGCTGTAAAAAGAGAAAAACAAGAAATAATTTCATCATTCTTTTTTTAATTATTTAGAGATACTTTCCAGGTACAAACCTAGCATCAAAAATTGCCTGGTATGATGTTGATAACTATTACACTACATTTAAGTAGAGAGATTCTGCTTCTTCCTTCACCAGTTTTTCACTGTTGAACAAAATTCTACAGAACTGCTCTTGATCCAGCATATTGAAGTGAGAGAAAAAATTTCCTCTATACATTTATATTTTATCATCATATCTCTATGATAAAGAAAAAAGGATTAAAAGATATTTTCTTATGTCAGTCTCATTTCAGAAAGATTTCTGCTGTCCTTTTAAAGTCTCTTATTATTTCTCTGACCAATGCAAGTTGTTTTATCTTCCCTGTCAACTGCAGGCTTTCCTGTTAAAAACAAATCTTGAGGCAGGAAATGAATACTTTAAATACTGATACACAGCAAGGAAAGGTAGTGCTATAAAAAAAGTGTGTTTTAACCTACCTATGGAGTAATTAATAACTTGGCTGCAATCTGACAATTAAGCAGAATTATAATTATACTGACAAGGCAAAATGTGACAGGACTTTCTGAAAGCTTGATCTAAGCATGCAGACCAACTCATTTGTGGCAGAGCTAAAATCTCCTCTAACTGAATGATTCCTCCATCATCCCTGCAGTGTGACAAGACCTTGGGTCCAGCCGAGCAGGCAGGCCTCCTCCTGCCCAGGAAATGCTGAAGCTGTCTGTTCCATCAACCAGCAGGAGGCATCAGGAAGACAGCTGTCATTCCTACAACCATCCAAAATATTGATCTGTGAAATGGGCTGATCGTTACCCCTAACACAGCGAGGCTTAGCAATCATCTCACTCCCAGGTTTCCTCTCCCTTTGCTGCAAATAACCTGATCAATGGACAATTAAAAAAATCCCTTTGCCTTTTGACAGGTTAAATGCAAAAAAACCCCTATAATTACTACCATAAGAATAGTTTCTTTGGCTGTAACTTGCATTATCTTATTAAGGAATGATGATCATTAACACAGGCAGCACCTCACCAGTGTAGTACTCTGCCCCATTTCCCCAAATGTAACATCAAAAAGACCTGACACTAAGATTAGGAAAAGGACACTCTACCAGAAATTAAACAGGTTTACAGTGGACAAAACATTTCAGCAAATATGAAACTTCTGTTTCCCTGTTCTGACCTTCCAACATCACCACTCACTTTTGGAATGGTCATGCTAGAAAAGCAGATACAAACTTACCACAATGACCTTCCCTAGTACTGAAGTATCACAAGAAAAGCAAATTCTAGAATTAATTCCATCCAATTAAATTTGAACTTAAAGCATTTACTTAAAATACCTGTTAATTTATTTTTAGAGTAAAGCAGTAAGCATAAATAAAATGAGTTTGATTCCCAGAAAGGTATCTATGGTTTTGAAATGAAAATTGGCATATGCAATATTTTCTGGAAATGATTTAATGAACGTTACAAACATGCCTTCAATTCAAGCAAGTATATTTTCTCCCTCCCTCCCAGAAAATCCCATTGTTGATAAAGCTGACTCCACTGAACACAGTAATTTTTCCTGGTAAACCTGCATCTCAGAGAAGCTGGCCAGTGTACCTCTATCAGTATATATTCCAATTCCTCAGAAAGGTCCTTTTAGCACCTCTGTGGCACTAAGCCCATGCACAAGTGCTTTCTGGAATGAGAGTCCAGGATCTTTATAACTGAAATAAGAGTTTTCTAATTACCAATGCATCTGGCAAAGCCATGTTACTATGCAACAGCCTTTTACCAGTTACCAACCATTACACCCAGTCTCCTGCTTTCCAACAACTGCTTTTCATGCTGTTGGCAGATTTGCCAAGACAATCAACCTTAGTTTTTCTGATAAGGTTAAAAAGCTTGAGGCAATCCCATCTCCAGCCATGCTGTTCTCATCTTTTACTATAATTTAACATTTGAAATATCCAAGGTAGGAGAATTAGCTTCTGCAAAAAAATAAAAAGTCACTTGTCTGTGACACCTTAACTCACACAATACAGAAGGGACAGGGAAAATGGTGAACTGTTTGCTGTAGTGCTCTCCAAAATCTATTTCATCAACTACTAATGCAACAAATGATGATTTGACATGCACTGAATCAGAGCTCAGTTCACTTCAAAGCCACTTGTATCGTTATTCACTTTCTTTCAGCTGATTTTGCTGGTCAAGGATTCAGTAGCAGGGCTTTTCTGAACTCTTTCAGTGCAGGGATCCCTCAAAAGACGGGTTCAAAAATGAAGTGCTACAGAGATGAATTCCAAATTCTCTAGTGGGGACTGACTTCTGACATTGTTTCAACTTTCTCATGTTCTCACTCCATGCAAAATACTTTTGCCCTTGACCCCTTGTTTCTTTCCCTCCTTCCCAAGCTTTTGCCCCAAGTTCATTTGCTTCTGTTCCATCCCCTCTAATCATTCTCAACTTCTGCTCAGATCACCCCCTTACAATTCTGTCTCCTTAGTTTCTGGGGCTGACCTTCTCTTTAGCTCATGCTGTCTTCTCTCTGCTTCTTTCTGCCCTTGTACCCATAGAGGAAGAGAAGAATGTTTTGTAACTTTTCAGCTTTTTTCTGCCTTACTGGTTAGCTCTTTTTTTCAAAACCACTCTTTTGCCCAAGAATAACCCAAAATTCAAAGAGATTAGTGCATACTTGGTGCAAAGAGTTTGCTACCTGAATTCTCTAAAGACCTCAAAATGTCTCTCCTAAGAATTTGCATGCACCCAAATGTTTCAGACTCTTCTCTCTGCTCAAGTTTGAGTTGTTTCACAGGAAAAAAAAAACAAACAACAAAAAAAAAAAACATGACTCATAATTCTTCTCTCCACTATACAGAATCTGTTCCAAATAGATTCCAAACAGATTCCACTTGTTGTGCACACTGCCTGTGAAGGCCCTGAAAGCATTTATAAATGAGAACTGATTAATGCTTTGACAAATTACTGCTATTACTAGTTGTCAAATAAGCAAACAGAAGCATGTGGAAAGGCAAGAATTACTTATCTGGGGTAAAATTTTCCTACAGAACTTCATAACCTAGGACAGCAAACCCCATAGAGATCAGCACATCTTTTAAGAGCACAACACAATTTTCAAAACAGAATTTCAATGCTTTCCTTTGAGAAAGATGAGTATTTTTTTTTTTAAATCTATCAAAACCCCTCTGCATTCCTTAAATGAAGAAATATCAGGCAACATGCATAGTTTCAAATATACATCTGTTGCATTTCATCTCATGCAACATAGTAACCAGTAAATTGGCTCGGCAAAAGAAATAAATGTGTGATTTTAACAAATACTAATTGCTATCATGGTGTTTTAAAAAAGAGTCATCTTACTTAGTCAAGGAGCAGCACACAGCCAGCAGGGCCTCGTGATCCTTCTGTCTGATGTTGTTACTGACCATGAAGTCCAGCTCCTCCCGAGCAGCTCTGAGCTGATTTTCTGTGACACCATAGCTCACTGACTCCCGAGCACAGTCCTCAACGTTATGGGCTTCATCTAAAATCACCACTTGGCCTTTTAGGTTAATTTCCATCTAAAAAATAAAACAATTACATAGTAAACCAGAGTGAAAGCCACTCACAAGAAACAACAACTAACAGGACCCTGTTAAAAAAAAGTGCATGTTCTGCATTGTGGTGCAAGCAACAGAGTTTTCAGTGTTTTGATCCAATTTCTGTAACTTAGAAAATAACCATGTGGGGAAAAAAAACCACCTTATTTCAGCCTGGATTAATATAAACTGAAGCTACTACATCTTCCATAAACCAAACAGTTGTAAAGTTTGCAAGAGTTTCTGCTGTAGTGATTGAAAAAACCATGTGACTGGTCAGCTCCAGTATGAGACCAGTGGAAGCATTACTTGGAATACAGAAATGCTTACTTTGAGGAAAATAAAGGAAAAAAAAAAGGAGAGGAAAAAAGAAATTTAACCCAGAAGTTATTTTGTAGATAATATTTTTGATATAAGTCATATTTCAGTTTTTAACTTCTCATGAACCTCAGTTACTGCAGTCTTCCCTGCAAGCACACTTACGCTCTCCCGTATCTGGGGGTCCAGGAGGTAATTGTAAGGGCAAAACACGATATCTGCGCCCACCATGTTACTTTGACGAAAATAAAGGAAAAAAAGAGAGAGGGAAAAAGAAATTTAACCCAGGAGTTATTTCGTAGATAATATTTTTGATATAAACCATATTTCAGTTTTTAACTTCTCAGAACCTCAGTTACTGCAGTCTTCCCTACAAGCACTTACACTCTCCCGTATCTGGGGGTCCAGGAGGTAATTGTAAGGGCAAAACACGATATCTGCGCCCACCATGAGTTCTCTGGCTGCAAAATAGGCACAGGCACGAAGCTTCTTCCCCAGGCTCACCAGGTCTTCAATATCCCAAGCCTGATACATCCCATGTGCAGACTGTAGAGCGTGGTGCTCACTGAGTTTATGAACACCATGGTAGTAAAGACAGGACTTACCCTGAATGCAAATAAGCACAGAGAGGTAGTGGTTAAAAAATACAGCAAAAATCAAGTAAGCTTAAACACTCCAAGCTGTTACATGCGTTTAGCTTTATCTCCTGGGAACATTTCTAACGGCTACTTTTTACATCAGAGAATAATAAAAACCACATCAGGTCAGAAAGAAAAGAGGCAAATCCATGTTCCTAAAACAGGCAGTGAAGGACACTTTCTTCTTCATCTACAAAAGCAAAAGACAATTTGAGTCTTACTAAGAATGTTAACCTAGAAGTCATAAATATTATTCCTATGGTAATTTTTTTTTGTATTGATACTATGTATCAACCTTTTCTAACAATTAATATTTAAACTAAATTATCACAAGGCATTTAAGGAGCAATGCATAAAAAAATAAAAAATGTTACTCATTCCAACTGTTCAACTGTGTTCCATTTTAACATGTTTAAATGAATGCTCATTTTCTGAAACATTACTCACATGTTTTCCTTCCAGCAACTCTACACACAGTTCGTTCCTGTTAGTACCACTGCTGGACACCACTGGATGAACACAGGTGTAATCCCGGCTAGAAAGGATGGTCATAGGGACACTGGAATACACTGTTCTCTTCAGCTCTCTGGTTATCTGGGATATCTGCTTGTGTGTTCGTGTTCCAAAAAATATTTTGGGAACAAAGGACTCATCTCCATTTTCTTTCTTCTTTGCGTTACTGGTGTCTTTACCAGTTTGCTTTGCAGAAGAACAGGAACACTCAGTGCAAAGGCTGGGAGACTGCAACCAAAGACAAAAACAACAACAACAAAAAATTCACAAAATCCCACTAAGTTAACATGGTAAATCTGCTTATTTAGAAAATACCCTCTAGGACAGTTCAGGACAGGCTGTTAAATCACCCAACGAACTGCAAAAGGTTCAAAAATGTTAAAGTATGCCATCATGTCCTCATGCCTGGACACATGAAAAAGCTTCTAGCAATCACTGGATACAACTTTATCATAATCCAGTCATAGAAAGAATTGTTGTACCAGTGGAGTATTTATACGTGTGAATAATGCAAGTAAACTTCTCACATCTAATCCTCAGCATGAGGATACTCCTGTTACAGAACAAAAAATGTCCAGCACCTTCAGTGAAAAACAGGTTGCACCTGACACCCAAATCGAATGAGAATGTTTCTCCTTAAAACAAGCAGAAGAAATCCAGACAGCTTCATGAAAGCTGTTTGCAGCTAGAACAGGCTATGTCACATACTCTCCATTAGAAACACGTTTGCCATGCCACTATGTGACAGGCCATCTAGTAACTATAAGAACAAAAGACACATAGGGAATAATTCTAAGCAGAACCTAATCCTGTAAAATTTTTTTTAAAAGCCCATTTTTTTCTTCATGAGAAGCACATACAGAATACTGGAACAACTCTCATGAAATTGTAATAACTGGTGTGACAAGACACACAGAAAACAACTCACAAGTATCCGTGTCCACAGACACCTCCCATAAAAAATAACAGATTCTTGTAGTGTAAAAGAGTTTGTATTTGGTTTTCTGGTGATAGTGCAAGTAACGACATGTAGCTGCCCACTTGAACACTCCTCCCTTGGCTTTTAATTGTAATCAGTAAGATTATCCCTCATAACCAGACAGTCAGGCCGTGTGTTACACCAGCTCTGGGGCTCAGGCTGCCTCTGCGCCTCCACTCCGGGGAGAAGCAAGTTCGTGTTACCCCGAGTCCCACTCAGCCTTGTCCACCATTAAATATTACAATACATGATAGAAGGCATGTGAATGTAACCCTTCTGGAGCTGTCACTCACTGGGATAAAAGGTGCACTGATGTGCCAAATAAACAGGCCCTCAAAGCAGCTAGAGTTACAGGCATGCTGGAATTGTTACCTTCCCCTCTCAGGTTGCCAGTAACAGCAGATTTCATTACGGTGTGCTGCCACATTAAATAGCCCGTTCCAAATATCCTGCCCTCAATATTGAATAATTACTTATTCACTGAAAGGATAAAAAGAAGAGTTATGAATGGGGCTCTTGTCACCAGTGAAGCAGGAAACAGCTGACATATGGTATATGTTACATACGTGGCCATGCTCAGCTCACACAGAACACTCCAATGCAAATGGTATCTTGATATTTCCACCGTCTATATTCTATTCCTCTCTTTGAAATAATGAAAACCACATTATCATGCTATCAATTAATATCACTGAAGCACTTACTGTCCACGGCCTTTAGGAACATGTTTAACTCCTCAATTTAATTCGAGTCAGATTGTGTTTTCAGAAGTAAAAAGGATATGCAAAATTCCAAGATGATGCTGTACCACTAATATTTCACTGCTAATGCTAAGACTCACGTTTAGATTACCAAATAAAAGAAACAGAAAAATATTAGGACCAACCAGGCAGCTGTTTTGCAGACGTCGCTCTAACAGGGAAATGCAGTTGAAATAAATATATACATAAACATGAACAGAAGGCTTTTCTATGGTGGGTTTTAAAAAACCCATATATATATCGTTTTTATGGAAAGGATTAAAAGTGTTCTTATGGGTAAAGCTTACAAATTACAGTATTTCACAGGTGGCCTTAAAAGTCTTTCTTAAAAGGTTTGAAATTGGTATAATACTGGCTTTGAGAAGCAATTTAGCCACTATTCCAGTTTTAAAGCATTACCTTGAACTATGAAAAATGTTTTTTAAAAAAAAAAATCAACATTGAGAAAGTCGTAAACTTAAAAATATAAAACTGCCTGTAGTAGTCATAACGTTTCTGAAAGCCACAGGCACCATTAGCAAAATACATAAATAAAATCTTTTTAGAAGGTCCTTTATAATGAAGAGAAATTTTTTTTTAAAAAGGTTATATTATAGTTTAAAAGTTGAGCTCTTCATGTTATTTGCACATTATTCACCTGTGTCAATTTGCACTTGAATTCTTTGTTATCCTGTAGAAAACAGTTCAGCCATTTTTAAATTTTATTATAAACAAACTATTTTAATTCTATATTTCTATAAAAAGCATTTACTGCATCACACAGCAAAATCTAACGTGGTGTTAATCTCCCACTGCACCAGCAAAAAGGAAGAGAATCTGGGATAGAGATTTTCATTTGAGAGAAGGGGGGAAAAAAAAAATGCTCCTCTACTTTGTGCAGTATTTAATCAGAAACATCCAGTAACAGATGCTCCTAGAGATCAGGTACCAGACTATATGGACCTTAGGCTAATCCAGCTTGTTTTTACTTCTGTCAAGGGTAGATAAAACAGCCTATCACATCAATATTTATCTGGCAAAACCACAGGAAGCCCGATGAAAAAAGGCATGATCAAGTCCACCAACCTGTCCTACGTGTAAAATCGAGCTAAACAAACACCAAGGCTATGATCTTTGAAACACAAAGAGGTAAGAGGAGTTCTTCATATCTGCATCTACATTTCCCAGTTACAAAGCCACCCGAATGATAGGGCCGTGAATACCTCTTGTGTGAAATATCACACAAGCACAATCTAGGAAGATATCAGCAGTGACATTACCAGAGCTTTTCAGCTATTCCTTTATGAGCTCTCAAAAGCCCAGTATTCTGCTGCTGCTGCAGCCTCTTCATTCAAGCACACAAAGCAGCTGTTTATCCTCTCACAGTAACCAGCAGGTGAACCCAGTTCAATATTTATCACAGGCTTTCACAGATCACTGCTAACCAAGCAAACGTTTTAATTAAGCTGGAACTTGCTTCAAAGAGCTCATTCAAAATGTCAATCAGCAAGAAAAGGATCAGATACGGTGTCAGGTGAGAGCATGTAATACAAATCCACAACTTTCTTCATCCCATCGTGGTAAATTAGCCTATTCTGGAGTCCAGACCCTGATTGTAACAGGCTGCCAGTCTCCTGGAATGTGTAACAGAAGTCACTCAAACTCCATTGTGAAGGTTGTAAGCAATATGTTAAACTGCAATGGGCTAGCACATTAAGACAGATTCTTTTCACAGTTGTTTTTTGATACCCCAAGTGTTTGTTACACTACTCTCCATTTACTGTTTACTTTTTTTACCTAGTATAAATGGGGATTCCTTAACCCAGCTGCCCCAGTTTCTCAGACTGTATGCTCTGACAGAAGTAATCAAGAGACTACCTTAGGGGAATAATTTCTCATCTGAACTCTCACTAGAATTGCCCTCTCTTGCAAAAATTAAGAGCAGAAGGACAAACAGATTCCCAGGCTCTGGACTGAAAGCAGCTAAGCACAAGCAGTCACCTTAGGCAGAAACTCCTCACCCACTGGATTTACAGGTGGTCTTCTCACACAGCAGTGCTGGGCATAAATAATGACAAAAAAGGCCTTGCTTTCTGCAACTGTTTCTTGATACCAGACAGGTTCTCAGTCTGCTAAAGTAAAAGTTCACTGCAGGAGAATAATACCTTCTTTCACTCTTAAAAAGAAACTTTTAACAAAGAAATAAACACACTCCTTTCATTCTGAAAAAGAAACTTTGACAGAAATAAACACTTATTTCTTCTAAGGTTACTTCTTTCTAAAGAAGCAGTAGAGTACAGCATTTAAATTCTCAGCTGTATACTGCACTGTCTATCTGCAAAACCAGCCCCACAGACAGCACATGATAACACACACTTACAGCTCAGCTATTGTTACCAAAATGAAGACTTTTCTTAGAAAATTCAGATTATGGTTCAGTATTTTACTATTTAATAGTTAGTTGATGCATACTAAAAGTCCTCTGTTTTCTTCACTACATGAAATTTGTAGAAGTAGTAAATCAAGTTTTTGAGATACCCACACGAATGTACCAAAACCAATTTTACAATCAAAGTAGTAAAAAGAAGTCTTTTTATTTGAAAATCAACAGCACACTCTGCTGGCCTTTGTATTTCAAACTATCAAGTGAAGTTCAGTAGCACAAAGCCTTTCAAATCCTAGTCAGAAATCTGTGGAGCTTTCCAAAACCAATAAAAATGACTTCCCATCAAATGACCTAGAGCACAGATTCACTTTTGTCAAGAAAAGATTTAGCTCCCAATGTTTTGAAGTCATACCAAAGCTTTTGGCTCCTTTTGTGTTTACACAGGCATAGGATACTGGAAAACTGCTCTTGAAGTTAGAAAGTACACTGATTAAGACAGAAGCTAATTTAGGACATACAAAGAGCCAAGTGCTGTTGGAAGAGGTGGAAAGAAAACTGAAACACTTGTTGAAACCAAGTGTTGAAATGTTGAAACATGCAGAAATCCCCCTGTACTACTTAGAAGCTAAGTTACCCACAGATGGGTATTACCACAAAACAACATTAAAAGAGAGTATATTGGAAAGGGAGAATGGTCTTTCTTTTTGAAAGAAGAAAGGATATTTCTGTAGTGAAGAAAGAAATGAAAGTCAGATCTCATTCCTTTCTTATGTTTGTCTTAGACAGTTACAAGATTCCATGACATGCTCCTATAATTTAATATTGACAAGAATTATTCTGTCACTATCTGCCTTTGATAAGCATCCAGGGGAACTACATCCATCACTAACCTAATCTGGCATTTGAAATTCATCTCTCTGCTGCCTCAGATTTCTTATTCTACTGGTTTTGCTTCAACAAACTTCTATGTAAAATTAATAACATTCAGACACCAAGAAATACAGAAAATGCCAAGCAGAAAGCTGCAGAAACAGCTGCATATTTGCATCTCAGGTTCTTATGTGATACTTCTGCTATGGAAAGTGGCAATTTCAAACAGAAACAAACAAAAAAAAACCCAAATTGTAAATCTATCACCATAACACATGGGATTTTTCCTCTTAATCATGTGCAATATTAATTTCTCATTTGTTGTTATAATATATTCTAATGATCAACTACAGCTTTTTCCATACTACTTTTTTAAGGACTCAAAGGCACACATGTTAACACTAAACACTGTCTTTTGTTTACTACATATGCCACAAAACAATCAATGGCAAGTTGAACAAAATCTACAAACTCTGATGTCACTTAATTTCCATGGTCCTAGTTCCAAGTTCTTCCCTAACCTCATAAATCTGTGTGTTATACCCCAGTTTATAGCAGAGTTATATGTGCTGTACATTTCCTGTCACATATTGAAAGGCTGAATTGCTGGGTCAGGTTCTGTGCTGTCAGGGAGCCACAGGGTAAAAGGGTTCAACCCACCAGTTAGAAGAACAACTTTCACAGAAATAGCTTACACTTTACAAACCAAATTGGCTAGAGAGCACCACGAGCAGTAAAAGCCACCACAGTTCTTGCTAGTGACACCGTATTGCTTTAAAGCAACTTACATACTTGGGAACCTTTAGATTCAGTTGTAATGCAGCCAGAGGTATAGTTTTCTGAGACTATACCAACAAGCTGCATTTCATGCATCATCTCTTTCCAGTTAATAGTTTTTTTTAATTGCTCTTGAACTAACAGTCCTGATGGAAATGCTATGTTACTATATTGCTTACCATTTTGGGAGAAAAAGTAGTGGTTTTCACACTTTTTTCAGAGTGAACAATCAGCTCTCCATTTTTTCTCTGATGATAAACTTCTAAAGCATCAACCAGCTGCACTCCTTTTGCAAAACAATGACGTTTTCTGACCTGCTGGGGAAAAAAGTTCTGTGTTGAGAAGCACTGGACAGAAGCATGTGCTCACACTGGCAAGCAGTGACTCCACTGCAACTGTTTTCCATGGAGTCTGCTCCACTAACACCACACCAGTAATATTTGTTAACAGTTTAATCAAATCTAAGCCATGCAGAAGTCATCTGGGAAAAGCTATAAAGTTTTAATTCTAAAATTCTGTAACAACAACAAAAAAAATCTGTAGTCATTGCTGAGCTTTTATCTAGTTTTACTGTTAGAAAACTGGTAGAAATCATAATACTCTATAGATATAAGCAGATAACTTCTATACCTAAACCAAGAAATGAATTCAAGCCAGATTGATCTAAAAACTTAAACAAAAGTAGTCATCTGAGCAAAACTCCAAAGCCATAGAAAAGCTATTCACAGTGCACACCTGTGTACAGAGACCAAGGCAGGTGACACCAAAACTGACAGAGATAAAAACGTGACAGAAATATTGCACTCCACATAGCAGGCCAGAGATGACAACATCTGACAGGGCATAAAGCAGAACTCTAACACAGTCACATATTATTTGTATTAATAATACATATTTGCAAGAGCACTTCCAACTCTATAATCTCATACTTTGCCTTAATGCTACAGATCACCCAGGGATAAATATATTTTGGGGATATTAGGTGTTTAAATACACAAGATGTAATTTAGGACGTGGCATTATGGACAACTTAGTGTAACAATGGACTCTTTTGTAAGAGGTAACAATAAAAATGAACAAAAACCTGTCAGTCTATGCCATGATTGTGACATGACTCAACTGTTCTCCATGCCCTTCTCTGACATGTTGACTGGCATTTGACAGCTTTATTGAGCCACACTTGGATTACGTTACTGCCAATAACCTTTGCTCACCTGCTGCTCAGTTTCCAAAGGACGAATCCTTTTCCTGTCTACCTGAAAATCGTCGCTGTCTTTGTCACACAGAGATGACTTTTTTTTGGCAGACAGTTTCGAAGCCAACGTTTCGTTTTCCTTACGCTCTGTAATGAAAAATAGAACAAAATAAGAAGTACATCCACTACTAGGAATGCATTAAATGAGGCCAATATTTTAAAAATAGTTTACTATAAATACACATGATGTAGGAAACAGGATTAGACATTTCCAGGTTCATTAATCATTTCCATACAGCGTTGCATGCAGGGCAGAATCACATAGTACTCTGTTATTATGACAGAAATAAAAGCCCTCAATTTAAAAGTAAAACAAATTGAAATCACTGGCTACACGTTTCACTTCCAGAACAGTTTTTAGTATGAAGTTACCTGTGCTTGTTCGTGGGCTTCCAGGTTTCACAGAACTTCCTGTTTCATGATTATTAAAGGAACAAGAGGCACCATGACTCCCACTCGCTGCAGCCTCGTTGCTCCTCGACTGGGAGTGGCAGGCGCAGCGACACGGCGCTGAGGTCTCCAGCTTTCTCTCTTCCTTTTCACACGAGGATGAAGGCACTGGCTTCTCTAAAGGACACAGCCATTCGTCTTCCAGTAAAAACTACTCAAGCCTATACATGAGAACTAGACTTTCCAAACAGTTAAGACAAAAGCTTTTGTTTAGGTACCAGTTACTGTGTCTCTACGCAGGCTGAACCAGGCACCATCACCCTCTGAAGAGCTGCAGTGCAAAGAACTGTAACAACGTGCCAAAATGAAAAATATTGCTCTTTTTCAAGTCACCCTGCATAGCTACAATCCACAAGCGCTTTCTTTCAAAGCTCCAGCAGCCATATTAATCCCTTTATGATAACAGATAGCTGAATCCAGCTTAGTATTACTGGCCATGACTGGTTTATATTGCCAATAAGGCAAAATGCATAATAGTGGACAAAGGCCTGGTTGGATTCCTGAAGCTAAATGTTTAAAGGCTGATGAACAACAGCAATTCATTAGAATACATTTTGGCAACACAGCCTGGGCAAACAGGCACTGTGCAACTTACCATACAGAGACTGCTGCCACGATAACGCAGAACACAGCAACGCCAAGCTCTTGCCACTTCCTGTAGGGCTCTCCAGCAAACAGTGCTGCCTGTTATTTAAGCCCTTCACAATCTTTAAGAATAATAAGAACAAACCCAGAATTAGCATTAAAAAAAAGAGGATGACTTTAGTGAAGCTGCAGCTTCTATAAGTAGATCAGGATCCCTGCTCCCTTGTAAAAAAAAGGAAAATAAAGCCAAAACCACCCCCCAGTCACCTTTAATAACAACAGGTCAACAAGCCTTGGCTGTATTCCTCTCCAGAGGAACGTGCCTCCTTAGCAGTGCTCAGGGGTAACTTACAGGGGCTGTGAAACACTTACCTGCTAACAGCACTACCTGATGGGACTAGCTTGTTTCCCTTAGTCTTACAAAACATTGAAAACGTGTCAGGCAACCAAACCATTTGTTCCACAAAGGAAAAAAATGTTTCAACATGGTTAAAACTGTTAATAGAGATTCTACTTACAGCGTTCATCATAGCAAGCTGTGAAGGGTAAGCCTTGCAAGGGAAGATGATCTTCACTCCCCCAATAGTATATTCTGACACATCAGAAGACATTGTCACTTTTTCTTCCTGTTGACTTCAGGTTTAGAACTGCAGTAAAAACCAGTATTAACAAGTCAACACTAACAACCAGGCAAAGCCCAAAACAATATAGGACATCAAGCAAAAACAAGCAGAAACTGTCAACTTGGTAAGGGGGCTCCCCTTATAAGGCATCGTAAATGACAAAGATACAGCAGAAAAAAGTTGCTTGTACTGTTCATTTGCAGCAATGAGAAAACTGGATGTTGACTTTAGAAAGGAGATGTTTTAAATTAACATTCTTCTGCTAGTAGTATAGTAATTATTCATGGGAAAATGAGGTGTCAGTCACTTTACTATTCTGTATTATCTTGCATTTCTCATGCTCTGGATAGCAACAGAAAGTCAGCTTCCCTATCATGCTAAAATGTTGAAATTCTTGAATTAAAAACAGAAAAGAGACATAGAACACTTAAAAACAAACCCCAAAAAAATGACTTTTTTTAAGTGGCACAAATTTTTTTCTTGTAGCTTTTCAGCATCTACAAAATAAAAGAGTAATTTTAGAGTGGCAGACTCCCTGTGACAAATGAACTCACTAACTTGTGTCCTCACCTGACGAGTAACCACACACGTCAGTATATCCATGATTCATCAGTGTATGGCATGATTCAGCTCCATCATCAACTTGCTCAACAAGAAAAAGAAATCCCAGCAAAAAGACTGCTACTATGAGCTCACATCCCACCCTTCCTTCCACAAACGGATCCGCATTGCCCTAGAGGGTTTCCCTCAACTCGTAAAGGGGGCGGGGGAGGGATCGCTCAAACCAGCGCTTCTTGGAACTGGGCTTTGCCCAAGGAGCCAGCGAGGCCCGGGCGGGGCGGTGGGGAGGATTCGACACCGAAGCGGGCGGGAGGCGGCAGCGGTTCGGGACACGGAGGGGCCGCTTCGCTCTGGGCTGCTCCGCTCCGCCCGGCGGCGCTTCCAGGACGGAGGCC